>NC_056737.1:1414767815-1414937815 GCF_019279795.1 Protopterus annectens | reverse complement strand
TAGCAGCTAACTGAACTCAGATAGTGGCTGCTGCTGCCCCTTGATTAAAGGTTTCTGTTAGAAATTCTAGGATTAGAGGTATACTGTAAAAGGATCTATAGGTCTTTTGTCAGCCCAACAAGAGAACCTCTTCCATTTGCTCGCAGAGAGATTCCTAGTTGTCTGCTTGTTCGAAGAAACTAGAATGTGACGAACTGCAATGGACAATTCTGGAAGCCTGGCTAAAAGCGGAAGTGGAGCAGCCAAGCTGTCAGTTTGAGGGTGTAGAGTGCAGTATGGAGCATTCCTGACTGATGCGTCACAAGATCTGGCACTGGGTCCAGGATCCATGGGTCCTCCTGAAGGTAGGGCCAAAGGAAGGAGAACAAAATCTAATGAGACCAGTATGGCACAATGAGAATTAACCTGTGACTCAACAACTTTGCTTTCTGCATGACCTTTGGAATCAAGGGAAATGGGGGAAAAGCATAAAGAAGACCCAAGTGCCAATCATGCACCAGTGCATCCCTCGGTCACTCTCCCGGAGGGGAAATTAAAGCAAACTAGTTGCTGCATTTGGAACTGAAGGGAGTGGCAAATAGGTTGCAGCAAGGCTGACCCCATTTGCAAAAAATGTGGTTCGCAGTTTCCTGTTTGCGGGACCACTCGTGAGGCATGAGAATCGCTCTGCTTAGCCTTTCTGCTATAACGCTGGATTTCCCTGGGATATGCGTTGCTGTCAGAAAGCATTGAGAATATATCGCCCATTGCCATACTCTCTGGGCCTCTCGACATAGAGGGTAGGATCTGATTCCCTCCTGCTTGTTGATGTACCAAATGACCAGCATATTGTCTGTCTGAATTGCAATAGTCCCCTTGGGAAGAGAGTCCTGAAGTGCTTGCAGTGCCATAAGCATGACCCTCATCTCTGGGATATTGATATGCAAATGGTACTTGTGATCTTTCCAAATTCCTTGGACCATCTGTCCCAGATAATGCCACCCCACCCTATGTCCGTGGTTACTGTAGCGATAGTTTGAGGAAATACAAATGGTCTGCCCATGTTACCTGAGTGGAATGAACCCACCACAGTAAGTCTTTCTTGCAGGAGGAAGTTATGAAAATTTTGTGAGACATGGGAAAGTCCTGCATAGACCATTGGGCAAAGAGCAGCCACTGCAGTATTCTCATGTGAAGTCATGCCATGGGAATTAGTGTTATCGTCGCTGCCATACAGCCTAGGATGTTCAGCACAAATCTTGCCTGTACTCTGTTGTTGAGTAAAATAGTCACTTGACTGTGTAGCATCTGTATCCTTTCTTGAGGTAGCTTTGCCAACATGTCATTTGTATTTAAATCTGCACCAATGAATGAAATATGCTGTGATGACAACAGGGCAGATTTTTCTGTATTCATAGTAATGCCTAGTTTTGAGAAAAGATAAATGGTGTAGTTGCTTGCTTTGATCAGTAGTTGCTTGGTGGTGGCAGTTAGCAGCCAGTCATCTAAGTATGGAAAGCCTGGAATCCTTGGTGTCTCAGATGAGCTGTGACTACTGCCATGCATTTGGTAAACACCCTGGAGGCTGTGGTGAGTCCAAAGGGCAGAGTTCTGAACTGGAAATGACTGGCTCCCAGCCGGAAGCGTAGAAATCTTCTTGAGCTCCTGTCCATCTTTATGTGGTAGTACCCGTCCTGAAGATATAACGAGCACATCCAATTGTCTTTTCCCAGGAATGGGAGTATAGACTGTAATGTTACCATCCGGAACTTTGATTTTCTCACTGACTTGTTTAGTCTGCTGAGATCCAATATGGGTCTCCAGTCCCCTGTCTTTTTTGGAACTAAAAAGAACCTTGAGTAAATTCCGGATCCTAACTGTTCTGCGGGGACTTCTTGGATGACTCTTTTTTTCTAGCAACTTTTGTGTTTCTAGTGTTGCTTGATCCCTTTGACTGGGTGGAATGTCTGGGATAGACTTTGGTGGACGAGATGGACATTGGAAGGGAATGTTGTATCCTCTGGATATAATGGACTGTACCCATTTGCCTTGAGTCAAATTCAGCCAGGCTTCCATGTACAGCGATATCCTCCCCCCCGACTGCCTCCAGAGGTGGACAGACGTGCCTCCTTTCAAGAGCGCTGGAAAGGCCTACCAGAGAAAGTATCTCTGTCACCCTGGTTTTGCGGGCCCCCCTCTGCCACGTGGATGGCATCTTCCATTGCTTCCCCCTCTGCCCCTGGGGAAAGGATCACCACAAGTGTCAAATAAGGCTCCTTTCGGCTCCAAACTCATCCAGGTTGGAGGAGGAATAGGCATAGTAGAAGGTACTGCTGTCAGCTCCAAGGTCCAATGGGCTGGGCTCGAAAGAATTTCAGCTAGGGCTTGGATCTGAAGCAACCTCTTCACTACCCACTCCACATCCTCATCTGATAACCTGGAGGATCTAGAGGAATGACTGAAAATTTGTGGCTACCTGCCACTGACTGTAATAAAGGAGAGATCGGCACCGAGCAAACAGGCTCCAAGGATGGTGACCGGTTCCTCTTTCGGCCCTGCAATGGCTCTGATGAGACAGATAGAGCCAAGGGACAACCATGTTTTTTGGCTCCAATAACTCTCAGAGCCAAGATGGCATCATGCCTGGTGCTGCTCGTTGGCTCAGACACTGGAGCCGATGAAGCGGACTTTGGAATCTTGTCTGATTTTTTAATTTGATTTCCTTCATCCACTTTCAATAAGCCCCTTAATATAAGCTTATTCCTCCTCTCCTGCAAGACCCTGGCACTAAAACTATGACAAATGTAACAGGAATCTTGAAAATGGAGTGGACCCAGACAGTACACACAACTAGTGTGTGTCCGTCAGTAATGGACATCTTCTAAGTACAGGAATCACACTTTTTGAATTCTGACTTATGTTCCTTAGCTGGTTCCTTAGACATAGTAGCTGTAAGGAAAAAAATTCTCAATAAAAGTTAAAACAACAACTATAACTGTTATAAAGAGAAAGCAGCAAAGAAACAAGTATCTAAAATAAAGTACTATATATAGATATAGATATATATATATATATATATATATATATAGATATAGATATATTTTTTTTTAAGAGAAGCAAAAGGAGGGGAAGAGAATTCTCTAAGTTAAACAACTATCTCCTCCTAAACATATTACTCCTAAAAGCTTATAAAAAATAGAAAGGGCAAAAATCCTCTAATTTAAAAAAGGATTCTTGTGGAGAAAATAAGGCCCAAAGAAAGATAGCGACAAAATAAACTTACAAGGTTTGAAAAGGGCTAAAAATAGTACAAGACTGTTACTATAGCACTAATACATAAAAATAACTAACAATTTGACAGAAAAGTTAGAAAAGTACATAAAATATTACATTTTCCAAGCCTGAGCCAGTGAAGACAATCCCGAAGCTTCAAGCGGCAAACGAGATCTAGAGAATAGCCGCTAAGACTATGGGACAGGTATGCAGCCTTGAGCCAGTAGAAGCTCTCAAGCTTTAGTATAGTCCGAGTCGGAGCCGAGGTTTTGGCTCTGAACCCAAGATAGCAATACTGAAGGCAAGATGTGGCAATATAACATCTGCTTTTTCAAGTAAGTATAGAGACCAGTTTGGCTAGACACAAGGGGTGGGGTAGACAAAGAGGGGACACAATGTTTTTTTCTGAATGAACAGTTAATCTTTTAAATACAAGGACAGCAGTAAGATAGAAATTAAGCATGCTGAATCATAGCTGGCAAATTGTGGTGTATATGACATTGTAAACAAAAGATGGCATGGATAATGAACAGACCCTATTTCACAGTTTACTTTGTAGCTATAAATATTTTAATGATGCAGATGATTTCTAAAATCCAAGCAGAACTATGCTACCACTTTTACAGCCTTGTCATACACTAACTATAATTAAAATGACTTCACAAGCCTTATTGCAGCAGCAAACACAGAATCTGTTTTTCAAGCAATAAACTAACCAATATACAAAGAGCAACTTAAGTATCAGTTTTGTTCTTTAGGACTTGGAATAAATGCACCTGTTTGAGAAGTGTTTACTCTTGTTATTTTGCCAAGTATCATATTTCTTTTCAGTTATATATAGTGCTTATATCTCAGAGTCTCTTCTCTGCAACTAAAATATTTTACTTATCTTAGTCTATAATATTATATTAGAATTATAAAACAAGTATATGAATGTCAAGATATCTGCTCATCAAGTCAAGATATTTTAGTTATTACATTATAACATAGCAGACATGAATTCCAAAGTATGGCTGTGCATTTTAACTCCAACTTGTGATAATGTCTCATTACAAAATCATAGATAGAGAACCATCATTTATCAGAACTATGTCACCATACAGAAAGATAAGAATGCCCATGAATATGAAACCCCAAAACCCTGACAGAAAAACAGAGATAAATAGCTACCTCAAGCATGTTTGTTACCTTCAAACTATAAAATGAGCCTTCCAACTGGGCCCTAAATGTAAAATCATTGTGAAAAGACATATAAAATATAAGTTAAATAACACTTATAATTATTACACAGTTGCTAGACAGAGAAACAAGTTAAATGCATTAAAATGAGGTTCTGCTTAAATATTTTGTTAAATGGCTAACAGGTCTTGATAGAATTACTACCCTTTTTCTTTGGAATATTAAGGATCAGACTATACTTTTACTTCTGTTCTTATTTTAAAATACTCTTGTCATTGGCTTTGTTCATGAGCCATGGAAAAAGGCCGTTGTTATCCCAGTACATAAAGGTGTCAGTAGAAGCTTAGCGCAAAACTATAAACAAGATTGGTATCACATGCCTATTAGGAAAAACATTTCAAAAAGCATTATTGCATTTTGTAAAAAAAAGCAAATCCTTTCAGTTTTATGACCATTTGCAAAATGGGTTCTCAAAAAATAGACCTTGCTCAAGTATGATTTCAGTCTTGTACTGAATAATGAATTGTCAGTTGAAGTAATTTATTTATACATGTCTGGGTCTTTGATTAAGTATCCCATATTTCAATTATTTCTGCTTTAAAAAGTGGGGTTTGGATCATTATGCTGTTAAATGGATCTTGCAGTAGTTGTCTGTTCAAAAATCTCTGATAAAGATAAATAATGATAATTCTAACAAATATGATGTATTGGGTGAAGCTCCCCAGGGTTCAGCGCTGGGTCCTTATTTATTCATGGTCTACACATTAGCTACTCATTCAGATCATAGCTGCATAATAATAAAATTTGCAGATAATATAAAGGTTTCATGTCCAATTGCTACTTGCTTTTATCAAAATATTTTGCAAAAATATGAGGCAGCCTTGCTCAAGCAGACTCTTGATAATGTTTTCTTTAATTACAAGAAATCTAACATTTTAAATATGGGATCTAAGGATGGAGTAATAAGTTTCTATGTAAGTATGGATGCTAATATTAATTTGGAGGTATCAAGTTCTGATGATTTTACATGGTCTCCCCATATTAATAAACAAATCAGAAAATCTTATGGCATTCTAAAAACTATCTATTGACAATTTTGTCTCGAAGTCCATCAGTTCTAATTCCATTATTAAAAAGCTTAATATGTCCTAGCCTTTATTATGGCATTGGCACCTGCACAAACTCAGCTGAGGATGTTAACAAGATAGAGAAAGAGCAGAAATCATTTACTAAACATATATATCTGGCAAAATAAAACTTGGTTATGAAGTAAGGCTAAAAAAAAAACTTACTTTCTATCTTCTACCAAATGTTGAAAAAACATTGATTTTATTTGTAAATGTTTACAGCATAAGCTTTATTAAATGCATTGGATGTTAACTTTACAGATCATGCCTTATGAACTAAAAATAGCAATTTGCTGGTCAGATATGAATGGAGGCATAAATACTTTAGAAATGAACCCTTTAATGTTAGAGCAGATAGAAGATGGAATAAAATTCCCCTAGATAAGAAAATATCAAATAGTTCAGACATTTTCAAATGCAGGAGTAACTCCTGCTATTGGGATAAGGTACACTGATCAATTTTTTAATGGAGTGTGGCTTCTAATTCATAGATTCATAGGTGTTTACTAGGCTAATGACCACAAGGGCCTTTTTAAGCCTAGCCATGAATCCCAAATCTCTGACAAGTTCTGACACCCTTGATAAGTGTAAGCATGAGCCTGGAAGATGAACCATTTACTGGTTGCCTGTGTCCATAAGGGACATAGGTGCCACACCTGGGATGAATTTCTGGTTTCCCATCCAATTGTCCTAGTTGCACTTGAATTGGGTTAGGGAGGAACTTTGCTTTACATGGATGGTGAGCCTGTTCCATAGACGGGGTAGTCTATGGGATATATACCTATCTCTCCTATTTATATCACAGGCAAGGTTTAAGTCTTTAGAATGGGTAATTATGGTGCTGTTTGTTTTGTGGATATGCAGGAGGTCCATCAGAGTGGGGTTTGACAGTGCCCCGTAAGCCAGGCATAGATCTCCCTCAAAAGCCTGTAGGAGGCAGAATGCAGGGATAGGCCCTTGAGGCGGTCTGCATAGGACATATTACTTACACCCTGTATTCATTTAGTGAGGAACCTCTGTAGAAGTTCCAATTGTTGGATATGCCTGGTTAGGTACATACAAAAAGGGGCATTGTACTCAATGATAGCTCTGATGAATGCCAAATACAGTGGAACAATGATTTCCTTGGACTTAGATGCCATACCTTTATTTATAAGTTGTGCAACATAGAATTATTTCCTCACCACTGTAGACACATGATGATCAAAGGCTAGATTACTATCTATGTGTGTCCCTAAGTCCCTGACTACTGTGTCAACTTCTAAGGGGTGTGTTGCCAATATGATACCAGGGATGGATGACTTCTCAAATGATACTATTATGCATTTCTTGGCATTTAGATTTAGTCTATGGTTCTGACACCAGTTGTTTGTCTGTGTCAGCCCCTCCTGGAAAA
The DNA here is from genome assembly GCF_019279795.1 of Protopterus annectens. Classification (NCBI taxonomy): domain Eukaryota; kingdom Metazoa; phylum Chordata; order Ceratodontiformes; family Protopteridae; genus Protopterus; species Protopterus annectens. The sequence goes on along the minus strand of NC_056737.1, from coordinate 1,414,930,861 downwards.
CATTTGTGTCAGTGTGAGATTCAATGATGACCTCCTATAAGGTCACTTAGTCGAATACCAACAATGAACATTGAACATTGATAAATCTTGCCATTATAAAGTCCTTTTCTTCTCAAAGACACATTATCCCTGCAAACAGTAATAGCAATACCTGCAAATCTGTATGTATTTATTTTTGAGCCAAGAGTTTGCAGAGTCAAAGAGAAAATAGAGGCTGTGTTTCATAGGTTTGCAAAGTATATTAAGGGTGTTGACACTGATGCATAGATATTTATGGGGTGTACATCACAGAGATGGGCAAGGCAGTTTCTGTTAAGGGGATACTTATGGAAAGAGAAGGTAGTTCAGTAAGATAATTGTCACTTAGTATTTTGTGAGGTACTTCTGGCCGAAGAATGAGGTTATTGAGAAACATTTGTGCTAACCCTTGGCATTGCATTTTAGAACACACAAGAAGGAAGAGGTTCACTATGAAATTCAGTTCTGAGATGTAGAGGACACATATCCAGTATCCCATGGAACATCAATAGCGCTAGTATTAATGACTTAATACACTGTAACCTGCATATTCTTCATGACAGAGTGGATCATCTTTTCAACTGTTTGTTAACAGGCAGGTGAGAATCCTGCTGTCATATCACCAACTCCTCCAAGCCTGCTTAAAAACCTGAATGTAAAGATGAAGCATGCCCTCCTAATTTATTTATTTGTTTGTTTATTTATTTATCTTTGCTTACTTGGACAGAACAGTGATCAGATTTAGCCATCTGCAGGCTCAACCTGGGTTACATACTTAGCAACAACAGTAAAGTAAGATTAAAAGTATAACCAATTTATACAGTATAGTGACATAACATAATATAGATGTAAAAGAATATATATAACCAAGTAGTAAAGAAACAAAGTCCAAACCACCACACTGGTAATAAAATCGATTCTTTTTACTTCCAACCACAACAGATGAGCGCTTTCGTCTAATAGATAGACTTCATCAGATGAAAGCACTGATATCATGATACACTTATATATAAAATCACAAGCAATTAAGAATCCATTAATTATAATTTAAAGACATACAGGTTCAAAAACCAAATATCCAATTTTAAAAAGACTTCCCAGCTTTCAAGACTTTAATAAACACATATATATTCTATATACAAACTTTAGTAATATAATTATTCAACTGATAAAATGCAAGTAATAAAAGTATGCAACAATTTTAAAAATATATATGAAAATTTATAATCGTTTGGTTTATTATATACTTTCAGCTTTTTTATGTAGCACAGATTTTATACTGATATAGTCATTTAAACCTGGTGGTGAGTTTGAATTCAGCCTGAGCTGCCATATCAGCTCTTTGTATAGTAGATGGTTCTTGAGGTCCCCCCCTCCCTTGTGCAAACCATACCTAACTGTATCAATAATACCAAACTTGAAACTGGATACACCTGAACATGCAGTGCTGTGTTTATATAGAGCATTGGTCTCCCTATGAGTTCTAATTTCATATAGGTGTTCATAAATTCTATCCTTGAAGGGTCTCTCGGTTTTACCAATATAATATGCCATACATGTAGTACAGATAGCAATATATACTAACATGTTGGATCTACAATTCCCCTTAACAAGCTTCACCACACTTTTAACACTATTGTTAAGTCTAATGGTATCCTCGGTCCATATAAAAGAACACACACTACATGCCCTGCATGGTGCAGTTTTTTTATATGGTAATTTCCCCTCTTTCTCCTTGTTCCAAGAGTTTCTTAAAGTTGTTTCCTACCCTATATGTAAAAATGGGTTCTTTGCCTACCCTCATGTAAACATCCTTGTTAGTTTTCATAAGGTTCCAGTTATTTCTAACTATGTGTGTAAAAGTGTCTGAAAAAGTACTATATTCAACAATACAGGCTGTATTATATTTAGTTTTGCTGTCCTGTGTATTATAGTCATTAGTAAGTGAGTGACCTAAAAGTGCTTTATACTTCTTACCCCATTCATTCTTCACTTCTTCCAAAATCCCAAAAACTAATTCCATGGGATATTCCCTTTCTACAAAGCATTTACTAAGAAATGTAAATTCTTTTTCTAAATCCTGAGGATCTGATGTCATTCTGGCTATTCTTACAGCCTGTCCCTTGATCAGACTTTTCTTCTGCGTAAAAGGATGGTGACTACTAAAATGCAAATAACTGTTGCACCATGTAGATTTCCTAAAAATATTAGACTTGAAATCTTCCTTTGTTTTAGAAATAGTCACATCCAAATAATCAATACTTTTATCATTCAAAGTATAAGTGAATTTCAGAAAGCTAGTGCTGGACTCCAAATAACCCATAAAATGGTGTAACTCATCCTTAGTACCATCCCACAACACAAAAATCATCCAAAAATCTTAGATAAAGTCTGATGTTGTGGTAAAATGGTGAAGGGAAAATAGTCCTGTTCTCCCATTCCAGCAATACGAGATTGGCATAGATGGGGGCGCAAGCTGCCCCCATCGCAACCCCACTAATCTGCTGGAAGAATTCTCCATGAAACTGGATGTAGTTGGAGTCCAAAATAACCTCCATCAGTTCTGCCACTAAAAGAATACTGTCAGTGGATAGTTTTGAATATTTATATAAACTGTCACAAAAATATTCGTGTCCTTCCTTCCTAGGAATGCAAGTAAACAATTCCTTTACATCAATGGTGAGGAATAATATTAATTCACTCCATAATTGTCCAGTGATCTTACTCAAAAATTCCCACGAGTCTCTCAGGAGGTGTGGGGTGTCAAGAACAACCTCCTTAATTTTTCTATCCACAAAAACAGCCAAAGGATGCGTTTTAGAATTTTTTGCAGCCACAATCGGCCTCAAAGAGGGAGTAACCAAAGACTTGTGTACCTTTGATATACCAAAGAAACTTGGAATATTAGGGTGTGTCTGCTTCAAAAAATTGTAAGTTTTTAAATCTATTCTTTTCTCTACAAGATATTCCTCGAGAAGTGAATCAATCCTACCATACGCTATATTAATTTGATTAATCGACACCAAAGAATAAGTGGTACTGTCCATTAAGATGTTAGTAATAGCATTATTGTAGTCCTCCACATTAAAAATGACATATTTATAAAATGGTTTAAAATAAGTAGAATCAGGATGATACGGTGCATAATATTGGTGTTGTAGGTGAGGTAAATTTGGTCCAGTGAAAATAATGGACACAGTATATACAAGTATGGAGGGAAATTTCAGCAGTAAAGAGAGTAGAAATTGTAGAATACTAAGGTCTATAATAGAAGAGCTAATAATAGGAGAAATGGATATTAGATATATAGTAGAAAAAGTGTAGGAAAAATGGGGAAGCAGTGGGTATGATTTTGTATGTTGGAGAGATTAGGAGATTTAGCAGCCATGGTTTTCTGGAATGAATATAATAGTGAGTCATAGGATTTAGGTGACATGACCTGTGTTCTGACATGTGCACTTATATGGTTCAGTTAGGTATTGTTTGAATTGAGGTCTAAATTGTTTGTAGTCTCTAATTTCAGTAAGATCAGAGGGTAAGGAATGTTTAGGGGGAAAACACAGAAAAGCTGTGGTCTGTGGAATGAGGCTTAGTAGATGGAGTTATGAGATTAGAGTCATTAGTAGATTTGATTCTTAGGCTGTAGTGTGGGCTGGATGTAGTTAATATCATAGTTGGAGGAATAGTGTGCCTGGCACAGGACTTTGAAGAAAAGGGAGTAAAAAGAAGGTTGGCTGTGCCTTGCAGGGGGTAGCCAATTTGCCTTTTTTAAGGTGCTGCAGTAATGTTTATGCTGAGAAGAGGGAGTGATGAAATACCAGATTTCATTACAAAGATTGTAAGGTAGTAGAGGTTTCTGTAAGGCATTGGTGAATAGCATTAGGCCATATTCTAGTTGTACAAGCAAGACACCTTTGCCTAAGTTTACTGTAACAAGTTGTGAAAGGAAATTAAATATCTTTTGAGCCCAGAAGAAGAGATAGTTGACTTTGGATCTGGCTTTCTCAATGTGATCTTAGAAGTTGAGAAACTGTTCAAGCCAAATGCCAAGGTATCCAAATAATATAGTAGATTTGAGATCTTCGATAAGAAGAGGGCCAGTGCCTTTAGTGAGTCTTTTTCTTTGAGACAAGCAGCATGTACTTTTTTTAAGGTTGAGGATTATTTTTTTAGACCAAAACCAATAGTTTACTTGTAGAAGGTCAGTCTGAAGTTGATTTTGGATGATGTTTGAGAAGGGCTGATCTCTAGGTAACCATGTCATCAGCACAAAGAAGTAGTTGTAGATGAGCTAGGTCAAGAGACAGTTTATGTATAAAAATGGAGAATAGGATTGGTGCAAGAACCAATCCCTGGGGAATCCTTAAAAGACCAAAGACTGTATCCGATAAGGCAGGCTGAAGTTTAACTGTGAAAATTTAGTTGGTCAGGAAAACTTTGAACCACTGGATAGATTCAAAGCTTACACCACTACTTTGTAAGTGGGATAATAAGATGGAGAGGACAACCAGGTCAAAGGCCCAAGTAAAGTCAATAAATACTATCCAGGTGGGGTTACCTTTATCCATGTTAGTGGGAATGTCAACGCTGAGTGTCTAGAGAGCAGTTATGGTGCTTCTACCTGACTAAAAGCCATGCTGCTTCCAAGAAATTAAGTGGCATTTGTCTAAGTAAATTAAGAGGCATTTGTCAAAGGAAATTAAGTGGCATTTGTCAAACCAAGTAGTGAGTTGGATGAAAATTATTTTTTCAAGGATTTTACCAATGGTAAGAAATACTTAGATGGGACAGAAATGGGAGGCTTAGTAGGGTTTGTGATTTTTTAGTAGAGACCTGACAAAGGTTAATTTCCAGAGAGAGGTCATGATATTGGTTGTGAGGCTAAGACTGTAGATGTGTTTTAGCGGGGTGACAATAAAAACTCTACAGTGGTAGATGAATCATGGGCAGAGGGGGTTTATATTAGAACATCAAAGTTTCAAAACTGCAAATGTTCTAATATCAAAAGCTATTCAGCGAAAGCTGAAAATATCTAAGCAACAGAAAACCAAATTTTTCCTGGGGAAAGAATTCAGTTGTCTGTTTCTGTTGCTTCGGTATTTTCAGCGCTGTGGTGGAAAGTTACGGGTCGGGTTCAGGTAAGTGTGCGATTGAGTGCAGGTTAGGGTAGTTAGGGTTAGGGTGCGGGTTAGGTATGTGTGCAATTGTGTGGACGTGAGGGTTAAGGCAGGTTAGGTGAGTTAGGGTTAGGGCACGGGTTAGGTATGTGTGCAATTGTGTGGACGTGAGGGTTAGGGCGGGTTAGGTGAGTTAGGGTTAGGGCACGGGTGAGGTGAGTGTGAGATAATGACGGACCTTAGGGTTAGGGTTTGGGTTAAGATAAGTGGATAGTTAGTGGTGTGTGTATAGTTTAGTGTAGGGTTAGGTGTAAGATTTTAGGTGTGTGTGTGTGGATTGCTGTTTGTCTGGTGTGCTTGCGTTGTATGTATGTGTTTTGAAATGGAAAAAATTTGCTGTTCTGTATGTTCGATGTTTTCAGCTTTCACTGAATAGGGTTCGATATTAGAACATTCAAAGTTTTGAAACTTCAATTTTCTAATATAGGCCCGGGCAGAGGCTGTCAGAACCAGAAAGTGAGTCAGGAGGAATCTGTTTTACTAGACGTAAAATTTGTTTACTTGTGATTTTGAAATGTAGAAGGGAGGGAGATATTCTTGAGGATTTGGGTGAATTTGTATGGGAGACGGTTCCCAGTGGAGTAAGGAATGTGGCCAAGAGAGGAAAGCTCTTTAGGTGGATTTTTTCCAGAGATGTTATTTACCTCACACTAGAAGAATTTGGGGAAGAGAAGGATGGTGATTTGTATTGATATGCAGCACTTAACTTTACAATGACATATGGCTTGTTTAGTAATGTTCCATAACTTGGTGTATTGATACATTCAGCCACCCCCTGCATGCTGCACAGTACAGCTCACCTCTTAAATATAAGGCATTGTGAGCACATAGAGGCCAGGCCACTTTGTTGTAAGGTTACACTGATACCCTATTGTATATCTTTGGCATAAATGTACAGCTTTGTGTCAGTTTATGCCTTATTCATGACACGGGTACACAGTAGTGCTCTAATTGTACCCTCAGCATAGCTGCGTATACTTCATAGACACCTGTGCACTTTGGTAAAGTAGAGTGCCCAGGCTACGAGTTTTTTGTACCCATCGTCAACATATGTAACAAACTCTGAGGACTTACCATAGTATAGTAATGCAGAACTCACAAGCTACTGTGCTTTGTATTAAATAAATGGAGGCCACAGTTGCTGCTAAGCTGCACACTCTCAGCTTAAGAGTGACTTCCCTTCCCAACTATTTACAGCATTAAAAGATTCATATTTCTTTCTTCTTATATAAAGAATATAAATTGTAAAAGTATCTGTTCAGCAAGTTAGATCCTTTACATATCTATGTAATTATGGTCAATATACTACAGAGCTTTGGTTTCTGAAAAATTCACAGTAGATCTGTCTTCTCTCACTGTCTCTCTTTCTCACTCACTCTACCTCCACCTTTTTCTCTCTCTGTGTTTCTCACACACTTGCTCTCTACCTCTCTCTTTGCGTGATTTAAGTTTGGATTCTTTGTATCCAGTTATTCTGACAAATGCAGCTTAGCACTTTATCAATACATTCATCAATAATTGAATGACATTATTATCCCCCTTACTAACCTCACAAATATCAGACCAGAAGGTGGAACATCATTCCAAAATGTTAGATATGAGATTAATAGCACTGTCCAAAAAATAACTGTTTCCTTTTTTAATGCCTAAACAATGATATTTTTAAAATAAAGTTGCATTTGTTCACTATTTAAATTAGTGTGTTGTTTATTACGTTATTTTGTTTAGCATAAGATTTCCTCTACTTAAGGTCAGAAACAGTAAAAACATAACAGTTGTAAACAAGTCTTCATTACCGTCAGTTGCTGCATTTAAGTCGTTGCAAACATTTTGCAAAAGATGCTTGAAATGGCCTCATGTGACCAGTCTACCAGCCTGGTTGGCAAATGTTATATTGTAACTATCAAAATAAAGAGGGTAGGCCGGAAACAAATCAAAAGTCCACTAAATAATCTTGAAGTGCACTCTCATGTATAATTGAACTATAGTTCTGACTAGGAATTTGTTTTGGAGTAATAAGCCTGCTAGGGTAACCATTGTGATTTTGTCTTCCCAGCAAGCCTTTGTCAGACTGGTTATCTGCCATTATTAGATGCCCTCTCTGGTCTACGCTTTGGTGCCTACATTCTAAATAATACTTTAAGGCTCATTGGATGGTTGTAACAAGTTAGAATCACTGATGACAGAGAATCAGCTTCATTGTACTATGTGAGTGCTTTATTTAATACATGTAAAAGTCTGCATTATAAAGGGTCTTTCACTGAGTTACACTTTGTTAATTGAAAGTTTCTCATGTTGTAGGAGACAATGTGCTTCAATTGAGAACTCTGTTCTCTGTTGTGGGAAAGCATCTTCCCTCTATACCTGATGGAAGAAATCACAGATGACACCAGCTGTTTGGATCACTCCAATGGTAACTTTTGTTTCCTTTCTTCTTAGCCATGACTCTAAGAATTTGGTAGATGACAGGCACAGGTGCACAGTGCTCAATGAGCTGGAACACATTTGTAATTTTAGGAGTTCTCCTTATGGTGACTGAGGTCAAAAATGAAGTCAGTGTTGTTGAAAGACCCTGCCTGGATGCTCACCAATATTTATTTCCCCACAATAATTCATTGGTGCTCTACCAGTACTACTTCCTATTGAAAAGGGTGCGTGTCCTCTAAACCAGACCTAGTTCACATTTTGGAAATTTCCTCACTGTTAATGACTTTTGTGAGATATAGCTGGGTAGGCTGAGTACTGCTGATGGTGATATACAGTGAGACACAACCACAGTTATGTCATGTTGAAGACACATTCAGATACCTGGCCAGACCACTGTCAACTCACACATTTTATGCTGTTAATTTATACCCAAACATAAATGAAGTAAACTAATGATTTCCATGGATAAGGAATGGCATAGGATCATTAATGGATCCACTGGTAAACAGTATTTTGTAAGTGTTTAGTATCTTAATACAAGTAAGACATAAGATGTCAGTACTTTTTCTTAACTATATGTTGTAGTTGTTAAGTATGTGGTGCCTTCCAGGATGTGTGGGCAGCTGGAGTCGAAGTGAGACTGAGTGTCCCATCCTGTGCCATACCATACAGTGAAGGGATACGGATGTTTTCTAATCTTATTGATATTGGCAAGTGGAGACTGAAGTTTGCTCAACATTATTTGTGAAGTAGTTTTTGTATAAGATGCCATTGTACTATAATATACACCAAAGATGGGAACCAGACTAATGACAGTGTATAGAATCTCCTTTCATTATGACAATGTTCAGAATTTTAAGAAATGTTCAATAACTTGGTCCTCCAAGTACATGGCTTCACTACAATTATGAATGAAATAAAAAAAAAAATCCATGAAAATATTCATATTTACAAAACATAAAGGATGGCACAGTGGTGCAGAGGTAGCGTTGTCACCTCCCAACAAAAGGTTCTCTGGTTTAACTCTCGGCTGGGGTGCCTTCTGTGTGAAGTCTGTATGTCCTCCCGGCGTTTGTGTGGGTTTCCTCCGGGTGATCTGGTTTCCTCCCCCATTGCAAAGACATACATCTGGAGCATTTTTCCCCAGGCCTCTGCTGAAAATTGCTTTGTTCCACGTCAGACTTTCCCAGTTAACAAATGATAAATAAATAAATAAGAAAGTATTAAAATGAGAATACCAGTAAGTGGAAAAAGACTTTGCAAAATTACTTCAAATTAAATTCAGTAATGATGAACTATATTATTAGTACATACATGCAATTTGGAAAAATGCTTCACACCAAAATTAGGTCAAAACAACTTTCTGTCTTTTGACAAAACATCTGAATGTGTAAAGTAAGCATTCCTGAATACGCTAAATGTATAACAAATAGAACAGTATGTTAGCTTTCAGATATCAAATTGTGTTTATTTTGCTCTACCTCAAAAAGTATAATTTTGTAAGAAAATATATTTTTGTTTATTATTCCTTTCTGCCAGAATATTAGAATGTGTTACTGAATGCTTCTGTTCAAAAAATGCTTGCTTACTGACATGTAAAATGTTTTAACTGTTGGCACAGTTATAACAATATAATAATTAAAAGAATAGGCTTGTTATAACACAAAATTGACCAATAATGTAGTTGTATTGTGCTGTCCAGATCAGTTTGTTAAGTAGTGCTGCCTATGCATATAGCACACTTATCAACATTTTACAAGCAGTAGGCATGTGCAGACTTGCATGAGATGAAGAGGAGGAATCAAACACAGCTTGAGTCCACCCTAAAAATAAGCATCTCTGCTTCAGAACCATCCTTTACACAATTGTTTACATTATTATTTCTGCATATAGCACTCTCTCTCTCGCTCTCTCGAGATATATACATACATATATATATATATATATATATATATATATATATATATATATATATGTGTGTGTGTGTGTGTGTGTGTGTGTGTGTGGATCTAGTGGCATTTTCCAAATTGGCATTACATCAACATGCCTAATATCTTCCCAATAACATCAAAACACAAATACCAACGCCTGTCTGCACATGTGCTGAAGTTACTCTTCGGAACATGGTAAACTGTAAAAACTGTTTTTGCAAGGGGGAAAGGCACTCTGCAGTACCCCACACATGCCTTGTTAATTGCATATCCTAACTCCAAGATCACACATTCCCCAGGGATGAGACATATTCCCCTTCTCCAATGATTGTCCATTCTCTGCATTGTCAACCAATGTGAGTTCACAACACAAAGATCAATTTTAGCTACAGTTGACCATGCTCATGTAAACCATATATATATATCTATATATATATATATATATATATATATATATATATATATATATATATATATATATGCAGACACACACACACACACACACACAGACAGACAGACAGACAGACAGACAGATAGATAGATAGATAGATAGATAGATAGATAGATAGATAGATAGATAGATATACACACTCATACTTTTGAACTTCAGTTCTTTTGGAAACTTTAAAAATACAGTTGCACACCAGCACTCATAGAGTATGAATAACAACTGGATGCCTTCTGTGCAGACTCTCCATGTTCTCCCTGTATTTTCTCTGGGTGTTCTCATTTCCTTACACATTCTAAAAACATGCATTAGTGTACTGATGACTCTAAATTGTCCATAGGTGTGAACAAATGCATGACTGAGATGCAAGAAAGCTCTGGCAGCCTACTTCCATTTCTCCCCTTTGCCTTGAAATCTCATTGGATAGTGATGGCTGTCTGCAGAGTCACTCTAGACGTTGACTGCAACTCATAAGACAGTAAGTGAGTGAGCATTACAAAGATAACTGGGTTGTTTCTCTCTAGTTGTGTAAGTAGTAATTAATGACTGCTCTAATTTCACTCTCATGATCATAGTTATAACCTACATACCTCTCAAAGAATAATTTGTCTGGCAGTTAGCACACAAAGAACTAAAGCTCTGAGTTGTTAATGAGTTGCTTCCTGTCCTGAGGGTGCAGGGTTTGACTCTTTCAACCTTCATATACCTAATGTGGGACTCTGAGCAAGTCACTTAATCCAGCAGTACTCCTGGGTCATGCCTGTAAAGGGAAGCTTTGTTCTGTGGCTTGCACCATCAACAAATAAGTAAAAATAAAAATTATCTTTTCTACTCTATAGAATGTCTACTATGCCTTGCATCATCATCATCATTATCATCACCATCACCATCACCATCATCATCATCATCATCACCATCAACATCATCATCATCATCATCACCATCATCATCATCACCATCATCATCACCATCATCAACATCATCATCATCACCATCGTCGTCATCATCATCATCACCATCACCATCATCATCACCATCATCAACATCATCATCATTACCATCGTCATCATCACCATCACCATCATCATCACCATCACATTTGCTATCAGTTCTTGATGTTTGACACAGAAAAAGAATTTATGTACTCACCATAACGTTCCATGTTTGTTGTCCAGTATCTCACCTTCAGTCTTGCTACCTTGGGTTCGGAGCTGAGACTTGGCCTATACTAAAGCTCGAGAGCTTCTACTGGCTTGAGGCTGAATGCCTATCCCATAGTGCTTAGTGGCTATTCCCCAGATCTCATTTGAAAAGGAAGTTTCCCATGGTATGTACAATATCCAAAAGGATAATATCTGAAAAAACTTATTGTCAAAAAATTAACATGAAAGGGCAAGAAGGAAATCAGCCCTTATCTGCCAATTTCTGAGAAAAAATTCCTCTAGATACTCCAGGAGCGGGATGGTTGGGAGGGACACAGGACTGAAGGTGAGATACTGGACAACAAACATAGAACATTATGGTGAGTACATAACTTCTTTATGTTACTTTGTCCCATCTCACCTTCAGTCTTGCTACCTTGGGACAGAGTCCCCAGCACCTTTTTCTTGGGTGGCTCAAGGGAATAAACTCCTCAGGACAGTGGAACCAAAGGATGCCCTATTCAGGGAGGCCACATCTACTTTGTAATGAGGAATAAAAGTATGAGGGTTAACCCATGTAGCAGCAGCACAAATTGAATCCAGTAGAAGTCTGGATTGAAAGGCAATGGAGGTAGATACCGCTCTAGTTGAATGCCCGTTTAATTTTCCCTGGTGGTTCCTTATTGTGGAATCATAGACATATGTCATGGTTTCAGTAAGTCATTTGGACAAAGTAACTTTTAAGACTGCCAAACCTTTTTTATTTTCTGAATAGGAGACAAACAATTGGTCTGACTTCCCAAATTCTTTGGTCCTGCACAAGTAAAAATGTAACTGTCCGTGCATATCCAGTTGATGAAGATTATACTCTGTCTTGTTGCCGTAGTTTGGAAAAACACTGGTAATTCTATACTCTGGTTTAAATTGGCTTGAGAACAAACTTTTGATAAAAAGGAAGGATTTGTTCTGAGGGAAACTCTATCTTTGTGGAAGGTCAAATAAGGTGAATGGATAGACAAGGCTTGTAACTCTGACACTCTCCTGGCTGAAGTAATTGCTGTTAGGAAGAGTGTTTTCCAAGATAAAATGAACAAGATGATGCTGGTTCAAAAGGGGGAAGAATCAAAGATGACAATACTAGGTTGAGGTCCCAAGGAGGAGGAGGATCTCTGACGGGAGGTCTTAACAGAAAAGTACCTTTTAAGAAGGCTTTGCATAGTCTATGAGAAATTAGACTAGATCCTGATTTTCCCACATAATAATTAGAAATAGCAGCTAATTTAAGTCGGATAGTGGCTGCTGCTGCCCCTTGATTAAAGGTTTCAGTTAGAAATTCTAGGATTAGAGGTATACATGCTGTAAAAGGATCTATATGTCTTTTGTCAGCCCAACAAGAGAACCTCTTCCATTTGCTTGCAAAGAGATTCCTAGTCGTCTGCTTGTTTGAAGATTCTAGAATGTGACATACTGCAGGGGACAATTCCAGAAGCCTGGCTAAGAGCAGAAGTGGAGCAGCCAAGCTGTCAGTTTGAGGGTGTGGAGTGCAGTATGGAGCATTCCTGACTGATGCATCACAAAATCCGGCACTGGGTCTAGCTGAAGGTATGGCCAAAGGAAGGAGAACAAAATCTGATGAGACCAGTATGGCACAATGAGAATTAACTTGTGACTCAACAACTTTGCTTTCTGTATGACCTTTGGAATCAAGGGAAATGGGGAAAAGCATAAAGAAGACCCAAAGGCCAATCGTGCACCAGTGCATCCCTCGGTCACTCTCCCAGAGGGGAAATTAAAGCAAAGTAGTTGCTGCATTTGGAACTGAAGGGAGTGGCAAATAGGTTGGAGCAAGGCTGACCCCATTTGCAAAAAAATTTGGTTCGCAGTTTCCTGATTGAGGGACCAGTCATTAGGCATGAGAATCACTCTGCTTAGCCTCTCTGCTTTAATGCTGGATTTCCCTGGGATATGTGCTGCTGTCAGAAAGCATTGAGAATATATCGCCCATTGCCATACTCTCTGGGCCTCTCGACATAGAGGGTAGGATCTGATTCCCTCCTGTTTGTTGATGTACCAAACGAATAACATATTGTCTGTCTGAATTGCAATAATCCCCTTGGGAAGAGAGTCCTGAAGTGCTTGCAATGCCAGAAGCATGACCCTCATCTCTAGGACATTGATATGCAAATGGTACTCGTGACCTTTCCAAATTCCTTGGACCATCTGTCCCAGATAATGCCACCCCCACCCTATGTCCATTGTTACTGTAATGATAGGTTGAGGAAGTACAAACGGTCTGCCCATTGTTACTTGAGTGGAATGAACCCACCACAGTAAGTCCTTCTTGCAAGAAGAAGTTATGAAAATGTTATGAGACATGGGTAAGTCCTGCATGGACCCCTGGGCAAAGAGCAGCCATTGCAGTATCTCATGTGAAGTCATGCCATGGGAAGTAGTGTTATCATCGCTGCCATAGAGCCGAGGACATTCAGCACAAATCTTGCCTGTACTCTGTTGTTGAGTAAAACAGTCACTTGACTGTGTAGCATCTGTATCCTTTCTTGAGGTAGCTTTGCCAACATGTCATTTGTATTTAAATCTGCACCAATGAATGAAATATGCTGTGATGACAACAGGGCAGATTTTTCTGTATTCATAGTAATGCCTAGTTTTGAGAAAAGATAAATGGTGTAGTCGCTTGCTTTGATCAGTAGTTGCTTGGTGGTGGCAGTTAGCAGCCAGTCGTCTAAATATGGAAAGACCTGGAATCCTTGTTGTCTCAGATCAGCTGTGACTACTGACATGCATTTGGTAAACACCCTGGGGGCTGTGGTGAGTCCAAAGGGCAGAGCTCTGAACTGGTAATGACTGGCTCCCAGCCAGATGGGTAGAAATCTTCTTGAGTGCCTGTCCATCTTTATTTGGTAGTATGCGTCCTGAAGATCTAATGAGCACATCCAATTGTCTTTTCCCAGGTATGAGAGTATAGATTGCAATGTTACCATCCGGAACTTTGATTTTCTCACTGACTTGATTAGTCTGCTGAGATCCAATATGGGTCTCCAGTCCCCTGTCTTTTTTTGGAAATAAAAAGAACCTTGAGTAAATTCCGGATCCTATCAGTTCTGCGGGGATTTCTTGGATGACTCTTTTTTCTAACAACTTTGTATTTCCAGTGTTGCTTGATCCCTTTGACCAGGTGGAATGTCTGGGATAGACTTTGGTGGACGAGGTGGACATTGGAAGGGAATGTTGTATCCTCTGGATATAGTGGACTGTGCCCATTTGTCTTGAGTCAAATTCAGTGAGACTTCCGTGTACAGTGATATCCTCCCCCCGACTGCCTCCAGAGGTGGACAGACGTGCCTCCTTTCAGGAGCACTGGAAGGGCCTTCCAGAGAAAGTATCTCTGTCACCCTGATTTTGCGGACCCCCTCTGCCATGTGGATGGCATCTTCCATTGTTTCCCCCTCTGCCCCTGGGGGAAGGATCACCACAAGTGTCAAATAAGGCTCCTTTAGACTTACAGAACCACATTTTCCTGCCCTTTTGACCTTTAGGATAAGGTCTGGTAGGGGTGGAAAATGGACTCCCAATGGCAGAGAGTCTTACCATCTTGTTGGCTCCTGGTGAGAGTTTCTTTTAATTAAGGCCCGACAATGACAAGCCATCAAAGGGAGTGCCAATAAAGGAAGAACAGAAGCGTTCTGCAAACTCACAAAGGCGCATCCTGGAATGTCTATGAAGAGCTATTCCTGTGCCTGCTGCCCTGCTCGCTCCATCGGCTGCATAAGATATGAGCCACATGGAGGAGTTAGATAAGGAGGTTAAGGTTGCAAGCCGGGAGTTAACCCTATCAGATAAGTCCTGGGTTGTAGCACTTTACAGGGTATCTCCTAGCTCTTTTAGGAGATCCCTCTGAAGTTACGTGAAATGCGACAAATAATTCAGCGACCGTAAAGTAAAGGCCGCTGAAGAGAACATATGCTTCTCATATCTATCCATCGTATGAGAATCCTTGTTCAGTGGATGAACAGATACAGAAGTTTCAGCTAACTCCTTTTTTGTGGCTGCTGCCACCACCATTGCATCTACAGGAACCCCTTTAGTTAAGTACTGTCTGTCTTCCAGGAATGAACTTATTAGGCCTCCACAGTATGGGGTCCACTGAGTCTGGAGAGTCCCACACCTTCCGGTTCACCAAACCCAGGAGAGGGACAAAAGGTGGAGACACCGAAGAGATGGAGGGGTGAGAGCCAAATGGCTCCAGGTATATCGAATCATCTTCAGAAGTGGAAAGGGACTTCCAGCCACCCCTCTGTTTAAGGATCTCCAGGATGTCTGAAAAGGAAACATCCTCAGACAGGGACCTTGGGGACCCTTCTGAATCCTCTAAGTTGGTATCAGAAGTGACAGACTCAGGGGAGTCCATGTGTTTCCTCTTACACTGTCTCTTCCGAGGTACCTCCTCGGGCGGGGGGGGATGTTCCGAAGAGGTTGCACCCGTTGCGGCTTCCTGGGGCACTGACTCTCTATTCTGTGGTTGATGGAGAGGTAATGAAGAGGTGGACACCAGTCTCTTAGGGGGAAGAGAGGCTGGAGCCAAACGTGGTGTAGACTCAGAGGAGAGCACACTCTGCATCACCTCAAAGGCACAGCGGTCCAGGGCCGAGAGATACTCCGGCCCTGAGAGACCGGAAGATCTCCTCGGCACCGAGGAGCATGGCTCCGAGGCAGATGTGGGAGCCAATCTCACCTGAGCCAAGGCTCTGAGTGGGAAATCCGACTCTGACAAGGGTCCGACCTGACTCTACCCCCCCCGGAGCCGACCAGGGAGTGTTGGCCCCCAGGTCCCTCGATGGATGAAAGCATCGAAGAAACTGGAGCAGATGTCAGATCCGAGATATCAGTAGTGATTAGTAGGTCCGGTGGATCCAGCACAACAACTTCCATACTCTCTGGCTCAAACTCGTCCAGGTTGGAGGAGGAATAGGCATAGTAGAAGGTACTGTTGCCAGCTCCAAGGTCCAATGGGCTGGGATCAAAAGAATTTCAGCTAGGGCCTGGGTCTGAAGCAACCTCTTCACTGCCAACTCCACATCCTCATCCAATAACCTGGAGGATCTAGAGGAATGACTGGAAGACTTGTGGCTACCTGCCACTGACTGTAATAAAGGAGAGACCGGCATCGAGCAAACAGGCTCCAAGGACGGTGACTGGTTCCTCTTTTGGCTCCTCAATGGCTCCGATGAGACAGATGGAGCTGAGGGAGAACAATGTTTTTGGCTCCAATAACTCTTGGAGCCAAGATAGCATCGTGCCTGGTGCTGCTCGTTGGCTCAGACACTGGAGCCGATGAAGCAGACTTTGGAATCTTGTCTGATTTTTTTAATCTGATTTCCTTCGTCCACTTTTAATAAGCTCCTCAATATTAGCTTATTCCTCCTCTCCTGCAAGACCCTGGCACTAAAACTATGACAAATGGAACAGGAGTCTTGAAGATGGAGTGGACCCAGACAGTACACACAACTTGTGTGTCCATCCGTAATGGACATCTTCTGAGTACAGGAATCACACTTTTTGAATTCTGACTTATGTTCCTTTGCTGGTTCCTTAGACATAGTAGCTGTAAGGAAAAAATTCTCAATAAAAGTTAAAACAACAACTATAACTGTTATAAAGAGAAAGCAGCAAAGAAACAAGTATCTAAAATAAAGTACTATATATATATATATATATATATATATATATATATATATATATATATATTTTTTTTTTTTTTTTTTTTTTTTAAGAGAAGCAAGAGGAGGGGAGGAGAAGTCTCTAAGTTAAACAACTATCTCCTCCTAAACAGATTATTCCTAAAAGGCTTATAAAAAATAAAAAAAGGGCAAGAATCCTCTAATTTAAAAAAGGATTCTTGTGGAGAAAGTAAGGCCCAAAGAAAGATAGCCGCAAAATAAACTTACAAGGTCTGAAAAGAGCTAAAATAGTACAAGACTGTTACTATAGCACTAATACATAAAAATAACTAACAATTTGACAGAAAAGTTAGAAAAATACATAACATATTACATTTCCAAGCCTGAGCCAGTGAAGACAATCCTGAAGCTTCAAGCGGCAAATGCGATCTAGGGAATAGCCGCTAAGAGTATGGGATAAGTATTCAGCCTTGAGCCAGTAGAAGCTCTCAAGCTTTAATAGGCCGAGTTAGAGCCGAGGTTTCGGCTCTGAACCCAAGATAGCAAGACTGAAGGAGAGATCGGACAACATAACATCTGCTTTTTCAAGTAAGTATAGAGACCAGTTTGGCTAGACACAAGGGATGGAGTAGACAAAGAGAGGACACAATGTTTTTCTGAATGAACAGTTAATCTTTTAAATACAAGGACAGCAGTAAGATACAAATTAAGCATGCTGAATCATAGCTGGCAAATTGTGGTGTATATGACATTGTAAACAAAAGATGGCATGGATACTGAATAGACCCTATTTCAAAGTGGAAGTGGGAGGTAGCAGACGAGTTACCGATCAGTGTTACAAGAACACTAAAGGTACTGTTTTTTATGTAAACAACCATGGCAATAATGAAAGTGATTCTAATTTGAGTACTAAGGGCACTGGGCTCTACAACTCTCTTGATCCAGTGCGTTTCATTGACATTATGGATAAAAATTTTGACTTTGATTCTGCATTTACTTCTGACAACACTGCCTATGCTTACGGGTCTAATTACGAGGATGTGCCAACACTTAAGGACATGATTCATACATTGGAAAAAAAACTTTTTAAATTGAAATGTCTACAGATAGATAATAAATACTTGCATTGTCGTCTTAATCATAAATTGGTCCCACAAGGACTTGGAATGTTTAAATATCCTTTTGGCATGGCCTATTCTCAAGACGTTTTGAATGAGTTCCATTGGTCCCACAAGGACTTGGAATGTTTAAATATCCTTTTGGCATGGCCTATTCTCAAGACGTTTTGAATGAGTTCCATTGGTCCCACAAGGACTTGGAATGTTTAAATACCCTTTTGGCATAGCCTATTCTCAAGACGTTTTGAATGACTTCCATTGGTCCCACAAGGACTTGGAATGTTTAAATATCCTTTTGGCATGGCCTATTCTCAAGACGTTTTGAATGACTTCCATTGCTTTTTTGATGAATGTGGGCTGGGGCTGATTGTTAGATTGATTAAACACAACGATTTGGTTATGGAAGTTTTACACAAAGAGGTAGACAAACTGAATGGTGACATTTTAAAAGATTTGTTATTTTCTGAATACGAACAGTTGTACAAAAAAGTTCTGTCTAAGACTGACAAAAGAATTAAGAACATATTTCTTAGGAAACAGGAAAAGTTTGTTAGAGACAAACAACAATATGTTGTGGGTACAGTATATCCAGGCCCATTTAAAAATAAAAACAACAGGAATTCTTATAATAAAAGTAAGAATGGCACGGTAGGATTGTCAACAGTAGAAAGGGATGTTCAGTGTTGTAAGGAAGCAATGGTGGATTGTGCCACCAATGGGCTACTTGATGAATTGGACTCTTTTTCTGAGCATGATGAGCATTTTTTAGCACCAAGAAGATCAGAGCGGTTGGCCAGCAAAACCAGACACCCATCAGACCTAGGACATCTACCCATACATTTAGGGGAGAGTCATGGGTGGAAAAAAGTGGGTAAGAAGGGGAAATAATGTTAGTTGTGGACACCGATGGTATTGTCAGTGAATATAAAGGATTCAAGATCTTTAACTACACATCATTAACCCTTAGAAAGGAACATTTTAATCATTTTTCCAAAGGATTAAAGTTTGTTAAATCAAATTATGGTGATATAGCCAACCTTCTGGTTGACCTTAAATTATACCTTAGGAAACTGAATTTGGGTATGGCTTTTAAAAAAACAGAGGATTATAAGAATTTTTGCCACAAAGGATTATTTAGAAAAAGTACTTTTAATCCTCCCCTCCACCCAGCTCTAATGCTGTTTGAAAAGACTGTTACAGAGGAAATATATGAAGCATACAGAAGGAATAGGTGGATAGTGGAGCCTTCTAATTTAGATAAAGGGGAACAAAAATTACTTCAAGATTTACAGTCTCAAAATGAGTTCCGTATAATGAAGCCTGACAAGGGAGGGGGGTAGTGCTTTATGGTACTGAAGAATACAACAACGCAATTACAAGCATCTTGCTTGACACCAACACTTATTCTCCTGTATCAAGAAACAAAATTACTATAGCATATAGGAGAATAGATTCCCTACTCGAGGAATATTTACCAGAAAATAGGATAGATAGTAAGACACATTATTATTTGAGGCAATTTAACCCTATCATTCCTAACATCTTTGGGGTACCTAAGGTATATAAATCTGTGAAACAGCTTCCTTCTAGACCTATTGTGTCAGCCAGGAATTCCAAAACTCACCCTTTAGAAGTGTATGTAGACTACTGCACTAAGGAAATTACAGCTAAAACAGAACATTTAATAAAGTTTTCATGAGAATTTTTGAGTAAGTTAACCAAGGACGTGTGGGGGGAAAGTTGTAGTTTCCTTACAATTGATGTTAAGGATCTTTTTACTTGTATCCTGAGACATGAAGGGTATGAGTTTTTTAGTGACAGTATCAACAAATATTCTACTTTGTCCAAAGACCAAATTCAGCTGATTTTGGAACTTTTGGAAGTGGTACTCGACCACAATTATATATGTTTTCAGGGTGAGTATTTTCAGCAAATTAGTGGGGTAGCTATGGGGCAGCTTGTGCCCCCATATACGCCAATTTAGTTATGTTGGAATAGGAGAATAGATTTGTCTTTAACTGCCCATTTCAGCAAAATATATATCTCTATTTGAGATTTCTGGATGGTATTTTTGTGTTATGGGAGGGGACAAAAGACACTGTTGACATGTTTATGCAATATTTACACGCATGTACTTTTTTCCTCACTTTTACACACACCTGGAACGATGTTAGTATTGATTATCTTGACACCACTATTTTTCAAACTAATGATGGGTTCAACTCTAGGATTTATCGTAAAAGTACTTGGTGCAATAGGTATTTGCATTATAATAGTCATCACCCACAGTTTCAGAAAAGAAGCCTTATTAAAGGACAGGCAGTTAGGGTTGTAAGGATGACCTCAGATAAATATGAATTGGTTGGGGAACTTAATTTCCTTGGTGAGAAGTTTGTAGAAAGGGGGTATCCAAGTGACCTGGTGCAGGGGGTGTTAGATGAAATATATAGAGGGTGGGGTACCAAATATAAGGCCCTGTTAGTTCAATCATTGAACACTTTGGTGAAAAGAAAAGATGACAACAAATTCCAAAGGGCATGTGTTACTGAATTTAATGCTTTTTCTGATATATTCACTGACATTGTAAGAGCCAACTGGAGTATGCTCAAAACCAGCAAAGAGTTACATGAAGTAGTAGGTAGTGGACCCATATTTTCTTTTAAAACAGGAAAAAACTTTAAAAGACTTTTTGAACAAACAGACAAGTATAATAACACAGTGAAAAAGGCAACTAGTCAATGTGGCAACTGTAGTCAGTATTCACACATTATTGAGGAGGATAGTGTATGTTTAAATAATGGTATGAACAGCATTGTGAGATTTTGTAAAGGTAATTACAACACTAAGATGATAGTATATTTGGCTGTATGTGAAAAGTGCCCTGCATTCTATATAGCAAAGATGGAGAGAGCTTTGAAGGATAGAATGTATGAGCACTTTCACGATATTAGGAGTGGAAAGGAGCCTAGTGCATTGTACAAACACTCCACTGTGTGTTCTTCTTTTATTGGTTTTAAATGTGGTATCATTGAGGTGGTGAAAATTAATCCCGGGGGGTTGATGTTAAAAATGTACTACTTAACAGGGAACTGAAGTGGCAGCTTAGGCTAAAATCCAATATTTTTCCTGGCTTAAATGAATACATCACAATTAAGCCAGTACTAATAGCCAAGGCAGTAAAAACTTAAAAATTAAAAAATTCAAACTTTTATGTAGTCATGCCAGGGTACATTGGAAATATTTTCACCCATAGAGGTTACATTTTAGGATTATGTATGCATCTTTTGCTGTATGCATGTTTTAAATAGTGCAATAGATTCATGTGTCTTTAAACCTCAATTGTGATTAATTGAAAGGGTTTTAAAAGCAATGTGATGTAAAATTTGTGTTGTCTGATGAAGTCTTGCTACAAGACATAAGCGCTAATTTTTGCCGGTATTAAAAGATTTGTCTCCACTGGTGGCCTGGATCTCTATTTTTCTGTGTTTGCTGAGTTTCTACAATTTACACTGTTTGCCTATTTCAAAGTTTACTTTGTAACTATAAATATTTTAATGATGCAGATGATTTCTAAAATCCAAACAGAACTGTGCTACCACTGTTACAGCCTTGTCATACACTAACTATAATTAAAATGACTTCACAAGCCTTATTGCAGCAGCAAACACACAATCTGTTTTTCAAGCAATAAACTAACCAATATACAAAGAGCAACTTAAGTATCAGTTTTGTTCTTTAGGACTTGGAATAAACGCACCTGTTTGAGAAGTGTTTACTCTTGTTATTTTGCCAGGTATCATATTTCTTTTCAGTTATATATAGTGCTGACATCTCAGAGTCTCTTCTCTGCAACTAAAATATTTTACTTATCTTAGTCTATAATATTACATTAGAATTATAAAACAAGTACATGAATGTCAAGATACCTGCTCATCAAGTCAAGATATTTTAGTTATTACATTATAATATGGCAGATATGAATTCCAAAGCACGGCTGTGCATTTTAACTCCAACTTGTGATAATGTCTCATTACAAAATCATAGATAGAGAACCATCATTTATCAGAACTATGTCACCATACAGAAAGATAGGAATGCCCATGAATGTGAAACCCCAAAACCCTGACAGAAAAACAGAGATAAATAGCTACCTCAAGCATGTTTGTTACCTTCACACTATAAAATGAACCTTCCAACTGGGCCCTAAATGTAAAATCATTGTGAAAAGACATATAAAATATAAGTTAAATAACACTTATAATTATTACACAGTTGCTAGACAGAGAAACAAGTTAAATGCATTAAAATGAGGTTCTGCTTAAATATTTTGTTAAATGGCTAACAGGTCTTGATAGAATTACTACCCTTTTTCTTTGGAATATTAAGGATCAGACTATACTTTTTCTTCTGTTCTTATTTTAAAATACTCTTGTCATTGGCTTTGTTCATGAGCCATGGAAAAAGGCCGTTGTTATCCCAGTACATAAAGGTGTCAGTAGAAGCTTAGCGAAAAACTATAAACAAGATTGGTATCACATGCCTATTGGGAAAAACATTTCAAAAAGCATTATTGCATTTTGTAAAAGAAAGAAAATCCTTTCAGTTTTATGACCATTTGCAAAATGGGTTCTCAAAAAGTAGACCTTGCTCAAGTATGATTTCAGTCTTGTACTGAATAATGAATTGTCAGTTGAAGTAATTTATTTAGACATGTCTGGGTCTTTGATTATGTATCCCATATTTCAGTTTATTTCTGCTTTAAAAAGTGGGGTTTGGATCATTATGCTGTAAAATGGATCTTGCAGTAGCTGCCTGTTCAAAAATCTCTGATAAAGATAAATAATGATAATTCTAACAAATATGATGTATTGGGTGAAGCTCCCCAGGGTTCAGCGCTGGGTCCTTATTTATTCATGGTCTACACATTAGCTACTCATTCAGATCATAGCTGCATAATAATAAAATTTGCAGATAATATAAAGGTTTCATGTCCAATTACTACTTGCTTTTATCAAAATATTTTGCAAAAATATGTGGTAGCCTTGCTCAAGCAGACTCTTGATAATGTTTTCTTTAATTACAAGAAATCTAACATTTTAAATATGGGATCTAAGGATGGAGTAATAAGTTTCTATATAAGTATGGATGCTAATATTAATTTGGAGGTATCAAGTTCTGATGATTTTACATGGTCTCCCCATATTACAAACAAATCAGAAAATCTTATGGCATTCTAAAAACTATCTATTGACAATTTTGTCTCAAAGTCCATCAGTTCTAATTCCATTATTAAAAAGTTTAATATGTCCTAGCCTTGATTATGGCATTGGCACCTGCACAAACTCAGCTGAGGATGTTAACAAGATAGAGAAAGAGCAGAAATCATTTACTAAACATATATATATGGCAAAATAAAACCTGGTTATGAAGTAAGGCTGAAAAACACTTACTTTCTATCTTCTACCAAATGTAGAAAAAACATTGTTTTTATTTATAAATGTTTACAGCATAAGCTATTATTAAATGCATTGGATGTTAACTTTACAGATTACGCCTTATGAACTAAAAATAGCAATTTGCTGGTCAGATATGAATGGAGGCATAAATACTTTAGAAATGAACTCTTTAATGTTAGAGCAGATAGAAGATGGAATAAAATTCCCCTAGATAAGAAAATATCAATTAGTTCAGACATTTTCAAATGCAGGAGTAACTCCTGTTATTGGGATAAGGTACACTGATCAATTGTTTAATGGAGTGTGGCTTCTAATTCATAGATTCATAGGTGTTTACTAGGCTAATGACCACAAGGGCCTTTTTAAGCCTAGCCAAGAATCCCAAATCTCTGACAAGTTCTGACACCCTTGATAAGTGTAAGCATGAGCCTGGAAGGTGAACCATTTACTGGTTGCCTGTGTCCATTAGAGACATAGGTGCCACACCTGGGATGAATTTCTGGTTTCCCATCCAATTGTCCTAGTTGCACTTGAATTGGGTTAGGGAGGAACTCTGCTTCACATGGATGGTGAGCCTATTCCATAGACGGGGTAGTCTATGGGATATATACCTATCTCTCCTATTTATATCACAGGCAAGATTTAAGTCTTTAGAATGGGTAATTATAGTGCTGTTTGTTTTGTGGATATGCAGGAGGTCCATCAGAGTGGGGTCTGACAGTGCCCTGTAAGCCAGGCATAGATCTCCCTCAAAAGCCTGTAGGAGACAGAATGCAGGGATAGGCCCTTGAGGCGGTCTGCATAGGACATATTACTTATGCCCTGTATTCTTTTAGTGAGGAACCTCTGTAGAAGCTCCATTTGTTGGATATGCCTGGTTAGGTACATACCAAAAAAGGGCATTGTACTCAATGATAGCTCTGATGAATGCCGAATACAGTGGAACAATGATTTCCTTGGACTTAGATGCCATACCTTTATTTATAAGTTGTGCAACATAGAATGATTTCCTCATCACTGTAGACAATTGATGATCAAAGGATAGATTACTATCTATGTGTGTCCCTAAGTCCCTGACTACTGGGTCAACGTCTAAGGGGTGTGTTGCCAATATGATACCAGGGATGGGTGACTTCCCAAATGATACTATTATGTATTTCTTGGCATTTAGTTTTCATCTATGGTTCTGACACCAATTGCTTGTCTGTGTCAGCCCCTCCTGGAGAACATTTGTGTCAGTGTGAGATTCAGTGATGACCTCCTATGAGGTCACTTGGTCGAATACCAACAATGAACATTGAACATTGATAAATCTTGCCATTACAATGTCCTTTTCTTCTCAAAGAAAAATTATCCCTGCAAACAGCAATAGCAATACCTGCAAATCTGTATGTATTTATTTTTGAGCCAAGAGTTTGCAGAGTCAAAGAGAAAATAGAGGCTGTGTTTCATAGGTTTGCGAGGTATATTAAGGGTGTTGACACTGATGCATAGATATTTATGGAATGTACATCACAGAGATGGGCAAGGCAGTTTCTGTTAAGGGAATACTTATGGAAAGAGAAGGTAGTTCAGTAAGATAATTGTCACTTAGTATTTTGTGAGGTACTTCTGGCCGAAGAAAGAGGTTATTGAGAAACATTTGTGCTAACCCTTGGCATTGCATGTTAGAACACACAAGAAGGAAGAGGTGCACTATGAAATTCAGTTCTGAGATGTAGAGGACACATATTCAGTATCACATGAAACATCAATAGCGCAAGTATTATTGACTTAATACACTGTAACCTGCATATTCTTCTTGACAGAGTGGGTCAACTTTTCAATTGTTTGTTAACAGTCAGGTGAGAATCCTGCTGTCATATCACCAATTCCTCCAAGCCTGCTTAAAAACTTGAATATGAAGATGAAGAATGCCCTCCTAATTTATGTATTTGTTTGTTTATTTATCTTTGCTTACTTGGGCAGAACAGTGATCAGATTTAGCCATTTGCAGGCTCAACCTGGGTTACATACATAGCAACAACAGTAAAGTAAGATTAAAAGTATAACCAGTTTATACAGTATAGTGACATAACATAATATAGATGTAAAAGAATATATATACATATTTATAAAAAAGTTTAAAATAAGTAGAATCAGGATGATACGGTGCATAATATTGGTGTTATTGGTGAGGTAAATTTGGTCCAGTGAAAAGAATGGACACAGTATATACAAGTATGGAGGGAAATTTCAGCAGTAAAGAGAGTAGAAATTGTAGAATACTAAGGTCTATAATAGAAGAGCTAATAGTAGGAGAACTGGATATTAGATATATAGTAGAAAAAGTGTAGGAAAAATGGGGAAGCAGTGGGTATGATTTTATATGTTGGAGAGATTAGGAGATTAAGCAGCCATGTTTTTCTGGAATGAATATAATAGTGAGTCATGGGATTTAGGTGACATGACCCGTGTTCTGACATGTGCACTTATATGGTTCATTTAGGTATTTTTTTAATTGAGGTCTAAATTGTTTGTAGTCTCTAATTTCAGTAAGATCAGAGGGTAAGGAATGTTTAGGGGGAAAAAACAGAAAAGCTGTGGTCTGTGGAATGAGGCTTAGTAGATGGAGTTATGAGATTAGGGCCATTAGTAGATTAGATTCTTAGGCTGTAGTGTGGGCTGGATGTAGTTAATATCATAGTTGGAGGAATAGTGTGCCTGGCACAGGACTTTGAAGAAAAGGGAGTAAAAAGAAGGTTGGCTGTGCCTTGAAGGGGGTAGCCAATTTGCCTTTTTTAAGGTGCTGCAGTAATGTTTATGCTGAGAAGAGGGAGTGATAAAATACCAGATTTCATTACAAAGATTATAAGGTAGTAGAGGTTTCTGTAAGGCAGTGGTGAATAGCATTAGGCCATATTCTAGTTGTACAAGCAGGACACCTTTGCCTAAGGTTGCTGTAACAGGTTGTGAAAGGAAATTAAATATCTTTTGAGCCCAGAAGAAGACATAGTTGACTTTGGATCTGGCTTTCTCAATGTGATTTTAGAAGTTGAGAAACTGTTCAAGCCAAATGCCAAGGTTTCCAAATAATATAGTAGATTTGAGGTCTTTGATAAGAAGAGGGCCAGTGCCTTTAGTGAGTCTTTTTCTTTGAGACAAGCAGCATTTACTTTTTTTAAGGTTGCGGATTATTTTTTTAGACCAAAACCAATAGTTTACTTGTAGAAGGTCAGTCTGAAGTTGATTTTGGATGATGTTTGAGAAGGGTTGATCTCTAGATAACCATGTCATCAGCACAAAGAAGTAGTTGTAGATGAGCTAGGTCAAGAGACAGTTTATGTATACAAATGGAGAATAGGATTGGTGCAAGAACCGATCCCTGGGGAATCCTTAAAAGACCAAAGACAGTATCTGATAAGGCAGGCTCAATTTTAACTGTGAAAATTTAGTTGGTCAGGAAAACTTTGAACCACTGGATAGATTCAAAGCTTACACCACTACTTTGTAAGTGGGATAAAAAGATGGAGAGGACAACCAGGTCAAAGGCCCAGGTAAAGTCAATAAATACTATCCAGGTGAGGTTACCTTTATCCATGTTAGTGAGAATGTCAACGCTGAGTGTCTAGAGAGCAGTTATGGTGCTTCTACCTGACCAAAAGCCATGCTGCTTCCAAGAAATTAAGTGGCATTTGTCTAAGCAAATTAAGTGGTATTTGTCAAAGAAAACTAAGTGGCATTTGTCAAACCAAGTAGTGAGTTGGATGAAAATTATTTTTTCAAGGATTTTACCAATGGTAAGAAGTACTTAGATGGGACAGAAATGGGAGGCTGAGGAGGGTTTGTGATTTTTTTAGTACAGACCTGACAAAGGTTAATTTCCAGAGAGAGGTCATGATATTGGTTGTGAGGCTATGACTGTAGATGTGTTTTAGCGGGGTGACAATAAAAACTCTACAGTGGTAGATAAATCATGGGCAGAGGGGGTCTATATTAGAACATCAAAGTTTCAAAACTTTGAATGTTCTAATATCGAAAGCTATTCAGCGAAAGCTGAAAATATCGAAGCAACAGAAAACCAAATGTTTTCCTAGGGAAAGAATTCAGTTGTCCGTTTCTGTTGCTTCGGTATTTTCAGCACTGTGGTGGAAAGTTATGGGTCAGGTTCAGATAAGTGTGCAATTGAGTGCAGGTTAGGGTAGTTAGGGTTAGGGCATGGGTTAGGTATGTGTGCGATTGTGTGGACGTTAGGGTTAGGGCGGGTTAGGTGAGTTAGGGTTAGGGTGTGGGTCAGGTAGGTGTGCAGTTGTGTAGACGTGAGGGTTAGGGCAAGGTAGGTGAGTTAGGGTTAGGACGCGGGTGAGGTGAGTGTGCGATAGTGACGGACCTTAGGGTTAGGGTTTGGATTAAGGAAAGTGGATAGTTATTGGTGTGTGTATAGTTTAGTGTAGGGTTAGTTGTAAGATTTTAGGTGTATGTATATGGATAGCTGTTTGTTTGGTGTGCTTGTGTTGTGTGTATGTGTTTTGGAATGGAAAAAGTTTGCTGTTCTGTATGTACAATGTTTTCACCTTTCACTGAATAGGGTTCGATATTAGAACATTCAAAGTTTTGAAACTTCGATGTTCTAATATAGGCCCAGGCAGAGGTTATCAGAACCAGAAAGAGAGTCAGGAGGAATCTGTTCTACTAGACATACGATTTGTTTACTTGTGATTTTGAAATGTAGAAGGGAGGGAGATAGTCTTGAGGATTTGGGTGAATTTGTATGGAAGACGGTTCCCAGTGGAGTAAGGAATGTAGCCAAGAGAGGAAAGCTCTTTAGGTGGATTTCTTCCAGAGTTGTTATTTACCTCACACTAGAAGAATTTGGGAAAGAGAAGGATGGTGATTTGTATTGATATGCAGCACTTAACTTTACAATGACATATGGCTTGTTTAGTAATGTTCCATAACTTAGTGTATTGATACATTCAGCCACCCCCTGCATGCTGCACAGTAGAACTCGCCTCTTAAATATAAGGCATTGTGAGCACATAGAGGCCAGGCCACTTTGTTGTAAGGTTACACTGATATGCTATTGTACATCTTTGGCATAAATGTACAGCTCTGTGTCAGTTTATGCCTTATTCATGACACAGATACACAGTATTGCTCTAATTGTACCCTCAGCATAGCTGCGTATACTTCATAGACACCTGTGCACTTTGGTAATGTAGAGTCCCAGGCTACGAGTTTTTTGTACCCATCCTCAACATATGTAACAAACTCTGAGGACTTACTATACTATAGTAATGCAGAACTCACAGGCTGCTGTGCTTTGTATTAAATAAATGTAGGCCACAGTTGCTGCTAAGCTGCACACTCTCAGCTTAAGAGTGACTTCTCTTCCCAACTATTTACAGCATTAAAAGATTCATATTTCTTTCTCATTATATAAAGAATATAAATTGTAAAAGTATCTGTTCAGCAAGTTAGATCCTTTATATATCTACATAATTATGGTCAATATACTACAGAGCTTTGGTTTCTGAAAAATTCACAGTAGATCTGTCTTCTCTCACTGTCTCTCTTTCTCACTCACTCTACCTCCACCTTTTTCTCTCTCTGTGTTTCTCACACACTTGCTCTCTACCTCTCTCTTTGCGTGATTTAAGTTTGGATTCTTTGCATCCAGTTATTCTAACAAATGTAGCTTAGCACTTTATCAATACATTCATCAATAATTGAATGACATTATTATCCCCCTTACTAACCTCACAAATATCAGACCAGAAGGTGGATCATCATTCCAAAATGTTAGATATGAGATTAATAGTACTGTCCAAAAAAAAAAACTAATAGTTTCCCTTTTTAATGCCTAAAAATTATATTTTTAAAATAAAGTTGCATTTGTTCACTATTTAAATTAGTGTGTTGTTTATTACATTATCTTGTTTAGCATTAGATGTCCTCTACTTAAGGTCAGAAACAGTAAAAAAATAACAGCTGTAAACAAGTCTGCATTACCGTCAGTTGCTGCATTTAAGTCGTTGCAAACATCTTGCAAAAGAGTAGCAACAGGCTCATGCTTGAAAATGGCCTCATGTGACCAGTCTACCAGTCTGGTTGGAAAATGTTATATTGTAACTATCAAAATAAAGAGGGTAGGCTGGAAACAAATCAAAAGTCCACTAAATAATCTTGAGGTGCACTCTCATGTATAATTAAACAATAATAAGCATGTTAAACACAATCCTTCATAAGGGTCTCTCAGATTATAAAAAATGTTTTATCCCTGTTTCCCTTTATTAACAGTAACTCTTCTACCTCCCCTATAAAATGATCATATCCTAAACTACATCTAATCTATCTGTGACACCTTTCATTCTTTCCCTCACCTCCCTCACATTTTCTTTTCCTTCCTTACAATATGTCTTTAAATTACATTTTTGTATGAATATTATGCTAAGCAAATCGCACAGTAAGTGATTTTGTGAACAGTATTGTGTTCTTCTCTTCACATAGCTTATCATTTAGACCTACTTAATAAGTAATCTCTCAAAAAAAAAAAAAAACTTTTACATTACTGCTGTTGGAATTTTATAACTGTTACTATTTTTTGTCTTACTTTTTTAAACAATGTATTAACAATTTGGAGATTTTCTCCCAGGGCCTGTACTGAAAATGGACATATATCCAGCTAGACTAGCCTGGTTAACAAATGTAAAATAAATAAATAAAAAATAAATTTTGGCCTTTATGGAATTGGCAACAGAAGAAAACTCCAGATGCAGTTCACTTAAGGTTCCCAGATTAACCTTTAGAAATATGAGGAAGTGGTAGAATGAAGGAAACACGCAATAATGTCAGGTGTACTGAGGTCATTTAGGAAATCATGACTCAATCTGCGTGCTTAAAGGTAAACATGAGCTTTGTTTAAGTAAGAGAGCTCAATGTGGAAATCATCAGCATACCACCATGAGATCAAAACATACATGGGTCATATACATAAACTTACAAACAGACAAGCTAGAATGAAGGAAGCACGCAGTAATGTCAGGTGTACTAAGGTTATTTAGGAAATCATGATTCAATCTATATGAACTTTGTTTAAGTAAGAGAGCTCAATGTGGAAATCATCAGCATATCACCAGGAGATCAAAACATATGTGGGGGTCATATATATAAACTAACAAACACACAAGCTTGGATATAAGTTGCAATTTGGATAATAAGTCAACACAACAGATCATATTTATGTAGTACTTAGGAGACTACCATGTATTAGAAACAGAAAATGTGATGCAAAAGATGAATTGTAAAAAATCAAGAAATAGATGTCATGAGGCAGAAATGAACAAAAGTGAATTGGAAGCAGACTACAAAGCATAGAGAAATTATGAGAATGGAAATAAATATAGAGTAAAGTTTAATGGACTAATAGAGTAAACCCTCATAAAAGCAAAAGATAGGGAAAATAAAGGAGAAGTAGTGAGATGATCAAGAAGTAATAGTAAGGTAATAATGACCAACAAGGTAAATTATTTGAAAACTGATCATGGACTCTAAAGATGCTAGGAATCAAGTATACAGAAATTTGAAAATGGGATTAATACAAATTTTCAAATAGGATATTAAGAACAAGAAAGACATGTAAGCATGATTTGGCAGAGAAAATCATAGAGTTATTTTAATCAAATACTTTGGATATGAAAGTATGAGCCTCAGTAACTAGAATCCTGACTAAGAGATGGAGTAAAATAGTAAGTTCAATGAGGTTGCATTTAACATGGCAAACATTAGTTGTGCAGAAAGATTTTACAAAAACTGAACAAATCTAAAATGGATGCAGAGAGCTAAGCCCCCATATAAATATTGATGGAAAGAAGCTTTGACCCCCATACAATCATCACCAGTGTCACACCACAGTAAAATGTGGGTAACTTCTATGTGGGGCAAGCTTTTATTTTTTCAGTTCATTCTGAAGTGAACCAGTAACCAAGTAAATAACAGTGACTCCAGTTAGAACTTTCCAGAAACACTTGCTATCTACAGTGGAGACATGCAGTATCAGGGAATATGGGTTGTTGCACGGAATACTGTTAGGAGGGCCACAGACTTAATGTCACTACTTTTACAGATTGTTTACTAACTCGAAAGTTGCTGAAAGCAGTCAAATAAAATCCATGAGTGACTGAAACTCAGAAAAAGAACTGAATGTTTAAAGATACTTATAATGATATGTACAGTACCAAAGAACACAATGTTTAAACATACCAATAACGACACATGCAGTACCAAAGAACAGAATGATTAAATATATTTTTAATGACATGTACAATACAAAATAATAGCATTTTTAAACATACCTATAATGACATGTACAGTATCAAAGAAAAGAATGCTTAAAAGTATCTATATTGATACATGCAGTATCAAAGAATATAATGTTTTAAAGTACCTACAATGACATATGCATACCGAAAAATAGAATGTTTTAAAGTACATATAAAAACATGTACGGTACCAAAGAACAGAATGTTTAAATGCACCTATAATGATACATGCAGTAACAAAGAACAGAATGTTTAAAGAATATAATGTTTTAAAGTACCTACAAATGACATATGCATACTGAAAAAAAGAATGTTTTTTAGAATATAAAAACATGTATGGTACCAAAGAACAGAATGTTTAAATGCACCTATAATGAAACATGCAGTAACAAAGAATAGAATGTTTAAAAGTTCCTATAATGACACATGCAGTGCCAGACAACAGAATGTTTAAATGTTCCTATAATGCCATGTACAATACAAAAGAATAGCATGTTTAAACATAACTATAATGACAAAGAATAGAATGTTTAAAAGTTCCTATAATGACACATGCAGTGCCAGACAACAGAATGTTTAAATGTTCCTATAATGCCATGTACAATACAAAAGAATAGCATGTTTAAACATAACTATAATGACATGTACAGTACCAAAGAATAATATGTTTAAATGTGCCTATAATGAGATGTGTAGTACCAAAAGAATAGAATGTTTAAATGTACCTTTAATGACATGTACAATACCAGCCTGGGGTAGTATGCAAAATTCTTAATGAATATACAAGGGTGCATATACAATGTGTTTTGAAAAAACAGACAGAAACAGAAAGCAATATATACACAGTTTTTGTAAACATGATAACTGCTGAGATGTAAGGAAAGCTGAAGGTGAATATGAGTGTTACAGAAAAAAGAGGGAATTATGAGCAGAGAACATAAAGGACAATGCAGGATAAGTGAGAGATAAGAGGAGTAATTGTGTTATGTGTTCTGCTGGGAAGCATGTACATTTAACCAAATGCACTTTTTGAAGTCTACAAAGTTTTGGCTAAAAGGAGACTGGGGCTGGGGGATACCCACAATTTCGGCCAAGAATACAGAAGGGGTGTTTGGAGGTTTGCAGTTTGGATTTAAGAGGGCAACATCAGAGGTCCAGTACAGTCAATATTCCTGAAGTCGTATGTGGGTGCTGACCTTATCAGTTTAGAAGTTAAAGGAGGAAAGTACAGTTGTGTGAAATCTTACCATAACAGTAGATGTCCTTGCCTTCACTGCTGCAGTATTCCTTACCTGTGGGATTCCCTGCCATGGAAGCCCTGACATCAACCAGCATACAAAGCCTACTGTTGCTTTAAGGTACCCCGAGCATCACCCTTATGCTCCTCACGTAGCATAGAGTGTAAAAGTGACATCTGGATATACGATCCTCAGAACTGATTGCCACAGTAGGTACTGCAGTCTGAGGAAATCCAGGAGGTAACCAGCACATCCAGGAAGGAAAAGGACTGGGGAAAGAGGAAGGGAGTGAATGCTGCAGCAGTGAAGACAAGGATATCTACTGTTATGGTAAGATTTTACACAACTGTACTATGTCCTTCCATTCACTGCAGCAGTATTCATTACCTGTGGGAGAGTGCCAAAGCTCAGGAAGAAACTTGAGAGGAGGAAGGAGCAGTAGAGGCCTCTAAGAAGCCATGAAGAATGGCTCTAGCAAAATCAGCTCTAGCTTGGAGATATCATCCAACTTGTAATGCTTAGTAATAGTATGCACAGAAGTCCAGGTAGCTGCTTCAAGAATAGAATTAGCATCTAAGCCCTTGACAAAAGCACCAGAGGAAGTCACAGCTCTAGTGGAATGAGCCTTAAGAGAAGGAGGAAGGCTCTTGCCATGCATTTGAAATCCAAGAAGTAGTTTGCTTGGATACAACTAAACCTAAGGACCTAGGATGAAAAGAAACACATAACTGATCAGATTTTCTAATAGCCTTAGTCTTATCTAAATAAAATCTGAGTTGTCTATGCACATACAAATTATATAGCACCCTCTCACTGTCAGGTTGTGGAGAGGGGAAAAAGTAGGCAAATTAACAAACAAGTCTTCCAAGAATAGTGATGCAAGGGAGCTGAAGCAGCAGGTTAGAGCCCGAGTCAACTTCTCCAAAGCAAAATTAAGATCCCAGGGAGGAGAAATGGGCTTCCTGGGAGGTTTAATATTAAGGATGCCTTTAAGAAATTGTTTAGCCTCAAATTTAGAAGCTAAAGGAGGAGTTAAAGGCAGACAAGCAGAGATAACTGATAAGTGGGCCTTAATATAAGAATATTTCAAACCAGCATTGAACAACTCACATAAATAAGAGAGAACCACAGGAACATCCACAGTAACTGGGTCCAGGTTGTGACAGACAGACACCAAACCGAAAATCTCTTCCATTTGGATAAATAGGATTTCCTAGTTGTAGGTTTTCTGGCCTCCTGCAGGATCTTCAGCACGTCCTCAGAAAAAAGGTGTCAATAAGGAATCAAATTCCTGTCACCCACAGTGTTAATTGAAGCGTGGACAAGTGGGGATGGCTGAGAGGTCCCTTATCTTGTGTAAGAAGATCCAGAATCTGTCTCCTGCACTGGCATTTACCCTTTCTGGATGACATTAATCCCCTGAAACAACAAAAAGCTAAGAAAAAAACAAAACCCTAATGAGGTACTTATCTGCAACAGCTCAGAAACAGCAGGAAACAGAAGGCATTACCAGAGAATAAAAACTACTTTCAACTGGCGGAAAACAACGTTAGGCATTCAGATGATGATCTGGAGATGGGTTTGGATTGGCAGCAAAGAAGTTCAGAGGATGGTACAGCCAGATGTCACCTTTATGCCCTATGCTACTCAAGGAGCATATGAGTGACATGCAGCGCACCTTAAAACAACAGTAAGCTTTGGTATGCTGGCCGACATTGGTGCTTCCACTGCAGGGAATCCCATAATTAATGAATACTGCAGCAGTGAATGTAAGGACATCACAGTGCTCATGAAGAAGCCTAAATAACTGAGAACCTAGAGGGAATTATGCCCTTTGTTTAACAGGAAGGCATTTTTTTCTTAAAGTAGTGCAGTGCTTCTCAAGTCTGGGGGAGTTTGTACTTAACCTGCAAATGTTGTTTCAGATGGTTAATAGAGTAGATGACATTTTAACTGAAGATAAAAGATATGCAATCATTTTGGTAAATTTTACAGAAGATAAAAATAAATACAGAAACAGAACCAATGCTACAGATAATTTAAACAACCGTATTGCACTGGAAATGTAACTCGTCAATAGGAAGCTTTTCACTACAACACGTTCAAGATTAAAGAGCTCCCTTAAATATTATTAGCACCATATGTAACATCTACCTCAGCTCTGGTAGCAGATAAACAATCCCCATTCACTACAATCTTGTTCTGTGAAACACAAATGTATGTGTTCTGCAATATAAAACTTTATGTCTTAATCAAGCTTTCTGTCCCAAGTCAATGTAGAAAATTATGTTCTGGCAGAACAAAATAGCTATTCTGAATTTTGATTTGTGAAACAGGAATTCTAAATAATTATAAATGTACACATGTATATCTTATGTCTGCATGTGACCATTACCATTAACAACTGTGCTGATATCTTCAGAATTTCCTTTGTGTCATTTTCAATGATTACGGAACAATGTAATGCAAACTAAGCAATATGTTGTATGATATATGTGATTATATACTGTCTATGATGAGTCATCACAATATCATGTGAGGTGAGGGAAACTCTAGTGCGGCAAAAACAGGACACGAACAAGGAACTCCATCTGCTTGCATTCTGCTGCTAAATACTGTGAAGTTAAAAACATGGAAGTTAGACTGCCTGCCTTGAGAATGACAGGCTAGTGTATGAATTCTATAGCTGTAAATATGCTACATATGCAGATCACAAATAAATATCCATGAATTGTAATAATCTTTGCCACAGTTGCACTCTTGTAACATTTTATTAGCTGACCTAAGGCCCATTGTGCTGGATACTGTCACAGTAACAGTAAACTTAGAGAAGCAATGGAAGGTCAGGACACATGAAATAATGTTATGTTTTGACAATCTTTTCAAAAATTATCAGAAGTACAGAAACATTCTAAAGTTTAAAACAGCAAAATCATCCACTGGTTAGGTGAACAAGGAAGTCAGTGATCACCATTCAAGGAATTTATAAAGGGGTTTCATCTGTAACAGGACCAGATGAAAGGGCTAAATAAATTCCTTGAATGGTTCTCACCGTCTTCCTTTTTCGCCTAACCAGTGCGTGATTTTGCTGTTTTACTATATTCATCCTATTTGAGCTTTTTTTGGTTGGTTGAACATTCTAAAGTTAATGCAGAGGAACAAAGTATTGTAGCTAATAATAACTGTCATCTTTGAGCATTCAGTTTACTGGGTCCTAAATTAGCAAAATCGCTTCCTCTTTATCTATGAGAATTGTTAGTGTGGAATGGTACTTGTGTTGCATCATTTCAACATCATGTGGGAGTTGTTATTTGCTGAACATAAGCCAGGCCTACTGTATGGTCAATGACACTTCAACCATAATTGTGGTTCTTGTCCATTTCACAAAAGTTATAACTACACGTTACTAGCAAATTTATTTTTTACGATCAAAGTGAGGTACAAGAGATATTTTTTATTCCCTATGGTTGACACTTTTTTGTACTAGAGTGTTTTGTTAGGGAGCTGTATTCACAAGAAACCATTGTCATACTTCTGTCATATATCATGCAAATCATGTCAAAATGAATACACACGCACATACACCCACACAAACCTTCACAGCATAACGATTAAATAGATCTGAATTCGAATGCTGCACTATTTTGAGAAAAGAAAATGCCTTTTTATCACAAGGAGTGAGACCTCCCAATAATTAAATAGCGGATATATAGAGAGCACTGCCCCCTCCCCACAAAATAGGAGTAGAATGGGTCTTGTTTCCCAGCAAATAAAAGCATTTCAGTAGTTTTATGTGTCTGTGTGTGTGTGTGTGTGTGTGTGTGTGTGTGTGTGTGTGTGTGTGTGTGTGTGTGTGTGTGTGCGCGCGTGTGTGCATGTATGTGTTTATATGCATATAAATGCATATACACACACACACACACACCCACACACATATATGTGTGTGTGAGATATATATATATATATATATATATATATATATGTGTGTGTGTGTGTATATATATATATATATATATATATATATATATATATATACATATATATATATATATATATATATATATATATATATATATATATATATATATATATATGTGTGCTGCGGTGGTGGTGCTGCGTTGTCGCCTCACAGTTAGACATTGCACGTTCGATTCTCAGTTAGAGCATCTTCTGTGTGTCGACATGCATGAATGGGCGTTCCTTCGTTGAAGGTTGTGTGTTAGGCCCTGCAAGCCAGCATGTAAAAATCTACTGCCAATTATTAGTGGACCGGAGTTCCGCTGTGGCGACCCCTAACCGGGAAAAGTTGAAAGACAGTTTTTTTATATGTATAGTTCTACATCAGATTATCGAAGTTACAAAACTTCAAAATTCATATAGCCGAGACCATATATTGAAGTTTTGGAACTTCGAAAATTAAAAAAAAAAATCTTCTATTTTTAACATTTTCACAGGGGAGGGGCAAGCCCGCCTGCACACCCTACACCCCCTACTAATTAAATACACCAACACTGAGATTGTATTATATTCTGGAAAAGGGTAAATTTCCCATTCCGTCCTGTACCATGATCTCCATTTAAAATGGTTGAATTGTCAAAACTTGGATCTGAAGTACACGCTAACACAGAAGGTCTTTGGCTTACGAAGTTCACAGATGAATGCAAACTAGGAGCCATAATCAAAACTTCTAATGATGTGGGCATCCTACAAAAGGGCCTCACTGAGACCGATGCCTGGTGTCAAAGCCATGGCCTCAAGCTCAATGCCAAAAAGTGCATTATCATCCCTTTTGGTAAAAACTCTGTACCCATGAACTACCACATAGGCAGTAGTCTACGTAACACCGAAAGTGTGATAAGAGACCTTGGGGACACAGGTGGACAGTAGTCTCTCCTTTTATAATCACATCACCACAGTAGTCAAGAAATCCTTCTACGTGGCACACTTCATCACAAAAGGTTTCTCATCCAGGAAAAAAGAGGTCATTGTTCCTCTCTAATCATCACTCATTAGACCCATTATAGTGTACAACGCCCCTTTTAGTATGTACCTCACAAGACATCTACAACAACTGGAAAGGCCACAGAATTACCTCACAAAGAGGATTACTGGCCTCAAACAGATGCCCTACACAGACCGTCTCAAAAAACTCCAGCTTTACTTCCTCATATATCACCTACTCAGAGGCGATCCCTGCCTAACATACAAAGCTATGTCAAACCCAGAGCTGTTGGACATGCTCCACTTAAAGAAATACCTCCAAGCTACATGCTCTAGGGACATAAACCTTGTCACCACAATAAACAGAACATTCTAGAGGGATAGATTCCTGTCCCAGAGACTTCCCATACTCTGGAACAAACTACCTATCTATATCAAGCAAAGCTCCTCATTAGCACTCTTCAAGAAAAATATTGATGATTGGATGGGAGATAGGAAATTCCCCCCAGGGTTCAATTCTGTGGCTCTGCTCGACAGGGGCACAGGAAAATAATTTTATTGGATGGCGAAAGCCAGGGTACCTTTTGGCTAGGCTTATATAGGCCCTAGTACCTACCTATGACATTGAGATATGATAAATATAACTAACATCACAGGCTAATGAAGGTTTGCTAAAATACACACACAAATAAACGTTTATTTGATGACTGTGACACTGCACATTTCAATGGATGACATCAACATTGTGTATTACCTTCATACTTCCAATAAAAACTGGCTGCACAGCATGACACTGTATTGATATACCCCATATACATATTTGTGACTTGTCCTACACAGTAAGAGGAGAAAACACAGACAACAGTCATTCCTGTATCTAAACTCCCTGCCTATCAACTAACAGAATCTACAACTCATACATGCATGCACCACAGGAGAGCTCTGACTGTATGTAAGGCACACAGCATATTTGAAAGGATGAAATCAGCTGTGTCATGCAGAGGAGATGTGTGTGCAAAAATGACTTCTACAACTATGTGGACTTCTAAATGCTGTGAATAGTAGCAGGTGTAATTCACTCCAACATCCATTTACCTTTACACACACACACACAGTCAGTAGAGTCCCACTGCTGTAGTCAAACTCCTTACCTATCAAATTGCACAATCTATACACAAGTGTATTATATGCACGCACCACAGTGGAGGTTTGATTTTAGTAGTGTGAGAGTAGATTATTGAAATGATGACCTCATCAGTGTGTTTCAGATAGCATGTGGTTGTGGACAGAGTGAAAAGTGGATGTGAGCTTCATCTGACCATGTAAAAGTTTTTCATGAGTTGGAGTCAAATGAAGACACTTGTTGAATCCTCCAGTGATGCAGTGGCCCCACAAACAACACCCAAGTTGATTGTTGAGGGATTAAAAACCCTTACTTATCTAGCTATGCAATCTAGAGGACACATTACCTAATGCAAGCTTCAATGCATAAGACTGACTTTTATAGTATGAGAGCACTCTTTATAGAGGATAACATCAGCATTGTGTTGCACAGAAGATGATGTTGAAAGAAGGATCTAATACTGATTTGGACTCACCCTGCACTGTAAAATTTAATCCAGGCTACTACTTTCTTTAGGCTAGCAATAGTTAATATCATGTTTACACCACTCCATACAAACACACAGGTTGATTGTTGGGGTCTATATTAGATTGCCGAAATAACAAAACAGCGAATGCCATTTCAGTGACACATAAAGAGCAATCTACCCTTTCTGTGAATGGCCAGAACATTGATTTTTTTTTCCTAGGGAAAAACTCACTTGGCCATTCTGGTGTAATTGCCCTTTTCCCCCACCGAAGTGTGATCTCAGAGTTGGTATATTTAGTTAGGGTGGTGTGGGGGGCACAGGACTCCACATTGGGTGGTGTGGGGGCGAAGTTTTCCTCTTTGTAATGTTTGATATGGTGTTTTGTGTGTGGTTGGCCTACCAATTTTTTTCCCTAGGAAAAGAATTGGTGTTCTGGCCATTTGCGGAAATTGTAAATTACTCTTTATGTGTCACTGAAACTGCATTCGCTGTTTTGCCATTTTGGAAATCTAATATAGACCTGATTGTTGTGAGATTAGAACCACCTACCTATCTATTTATGCAATCTAGAGGACACACTACTTAACACAAGCACTACAGCAGAAGTTTAATTTTGATACTGTGAGAGTGCACTTTACAGAGAATGACTTCAGAGTTGTGCTGCAGAGAAGATGATGTTGGGAGAAGTGTCTGACATTGATGTGCACTCACCCTGCAGTGTACAATTTAATCCAGGCTACTATTTTATTGAGACCAGCAGTAGTTAATGTCATATTTATATAATTCCATATCTATTCTGCATGGTACAAACACTTCAAAGAGAACAGTCACTTCAGTATGGCTTATTGTTGTAGCCAGATCAGTCAGAAGCAGTTGCAAGCCAGTAGCAACTAACAATTTTGATTGCTCCTCTCTGCAGTTCTTGAGAATATGCATGCAGTCATATAGCCAGGTACATATCCCCTACACCGAATACTTTGTTTGGTATTCAGGAATGCTAATTATTTCTCACCTCATTTGCATCTTCACAGTGCTCTGAGGGCTGAATCTATAGAAAGGTAATGGTGTAGCTATGGAAGTGGAAGGAGAAGAGACTGATTGGATGCAGACAGAGAATTACTGCTAGTTACTTGAAGGAGATTGTTTTTGAAATCACTGCACTACTTCTTAAGTTATGTTTATCCTCTACACATAATGTTTATATGTTCCTATTTTGCATGTATTTCAGTATGCAATGTAGAAAAGAATTTTGCAGTGTATGCAATTTTAAAATTTCACTACTGGTATACTGCACAGATTGCAGTACTTGCTGTGCTGTAGAAGTTAGTATGGTTACT
Organism: Protopterus annectens; assembly: GCF_019279795.1. NCBI lineage: Eukaryota > Metazoa > Chordata > Ceratodontiformes > Protopteridae > Protopterus > Protopterus annectens. The sequence continues at coordinate 1,414,890,037 of NC_056737.1, read as the reverse complement.
TTACATTATTGTGTTATCATTAGCTGTTATGTGATGACCTAAACCATGTGAGTGTCTTGTTGGATAGGATGAGTGACACACTGGATCAGGCAGTGTCTATTGTGGTACATCTGCTGGGGGAGGGGCAGCATCCACATGTCTTTGGTGTCACCCTTGGCTGAATGCAGTTACCCCCATCCTGTGAGAATGATGAAGACTGTGCAATGTGCTTTGTACATTTTGGTTTGACTTGGGGATGCATATATGTCTGATGTATAGAGTAGATAGGTACAAGGCTGACATTATGCAGGTAGTTTATCTTATTACATATTTGTTTGTATACTACAGGTTCCACATTTACCCTGACATTACTGCAGTTATAAGTCATGTGTTTTGGGGCTGTCTCTGTCTGAAGTTATCTGTACACAAGCATTACATAGGTAAGTAAAGTTTGTGGACATCAGATAGCATCACTTTTAATATTTGTATGTACTTAGGATGTTATCTGTACTTCTTTGTTTGTGAGTGTGTGTGCTATCATTTCCCTCTTAGCTGCTCAGTGTGTGTGCTGACCTTTGAGTCTTAAGTGGTGAGTGAGTGTGCTATCCTTGGCCTCTTACCCATTGCAAGGGCATATTGTGCATGCCTATACCTACTTGCTTGCTCTGCAACTGGAGTTTCTCCCTCAGAATCAATATCTGTGTACACTAGAGGTGCTGGCTCTACCTGTGGTCTAGGAATGTGTGGTCCTTTCTCTTGCTGTCCCAGTTGCAGCTGTTTCCTCAAGATGATACTGTGCAACATGCCACAAACTGTAAGAATTTCTGCACAAGTGCCTGCGTCATACTGCAGGGACCCCCTGATGTGTCTAGACAGCAGAACTGTGACTTCAGCATGCCAAGCACACACTCTGTGATGTTTCTAGTTTGAACATGAGCATTGCTGTATCCTTCTTGTGTGGGTGTATGTGCATCTCTGATGGGTGTCATGAGCCATGTTTCTGGTGCGTAACCTGCATCACCCAGGAGATGGTCTTGTGGAACACCCCTAACAAACCTTGTGTACAGCAGAGAGGTGTGCCATATGTGTGAGTCATGCTAACTGTCTGGGTTTCCTGTACAGGCATTGAGAATGATTCCTCAGGCATTACATACAACCTGGCAGTTGATTAAGTGGAACCCTTTCCTGTTTACCAGATGGGGATTTTATTTTTATGTGAATGCAGTTTATGAATGCATTTTTTCTTAAAACTTGCATATTTTCTGTCCTTGACCTAGCACTCGTGTGTGGGGTCATTTACTGCACTGTTATAACTTGATATTACTTGTGAACCTCTGCTATCTCTGAAAAAAAAAACAAAAAAAAAATCTTGCTTTTTCCCACTTTTCTGAGAGTTAAAAAAGTTCAGTTACAGGCTTGCTGTTCCTGAACTATTTGAAAGTTTCTGTGAGGCCATTTTTGCTTGGGCTAAAGGAAAGTCTCTCTGTTGATCAGTGGCAGTGAATAACATTGAGCAGCTTCCCTGCCCCCGTAGAGGTGGTTACTGACTTGAAACTGTAGTTTTATTGGCCACTAGGGGTCATTTCCAAAACTCCTTCATCTTCCTCTCTTAAAACCTAGTTGCCTCGTGGTTTGGGCGTCTTTTCAGGCTTGTTGGCTGTTGGTGAAGCACCCTCCAAGAGGAAAAAACGCTGAGAGAAGAAGGGAGCCACTTTTGAGATTTTAAGTATTTTTTCTCTGTTTATTTGCTAAGTTTTTCTGCATAGCTGCCTAGCTTGAGCATTTGCTGGCTTGTTAAACTTGATTTCTGTATTAGTAGCTGTATTTAGAGCACAACCAAAAGCTGTTTGCTGAATTTCCTGTTTGCACTTAATTTTAAATCGTTTTTTCTTAAAACTTGCATATTTTCTGTCCTTGACCTAGCACTCTTGTGTGGGGTCATTTACTGCACTGTTATAACTTGATATTACTTGTGAACCTCTGCTATCTCTGAAAAAACAAAAACAAAAAAAAATCCTGCTTTTTCCCACTTTTCTGAGAGTTAAAAAAGTTCAGTTACAGGCTTGCTGTTCCTGAACTATTTGAAAGTTTCTGTGAGGCCATTTTTGCTTGGGCTAAAGGAAAGTCTCTCTGTTGATCAGTGGCAGTGAATAACATTGAGCAGCTTCCCTGCCTCCCATAGAGGTGGTTACTGACTTGATACTGTAGTTTTATTGTCCGTTTTGGGTCTATTCCTGCTTCTTTCCAGCCCCTGCTATTAAGCACGCTTTAACGTGCTTTAGTGCGATTTAGCACAGAGTTGCCACTAGAGCAGCATCGGGCAGCGCCGGTTAAACAAGGTTAAACTCTTTCTGGCTCCAGAAAGTCTGTTCTTCAATTTTTCCATTAGAACTGCTCTGTTAGGAACCTAAGCAGTTTACACCTTCACTAAAAAGTGCAGCACTTGTTCCAAATAGCTTTTTCTTCTCAAAAAGCTCAGCACTTGTCTTATAAGCATATCCCTTGTCTTATAAGCATTCTCTTTGCAGGTCAAGCACTCCTATATTATACAAATCTCTCACTAGCAAAACCCCCAGGAGTGCCCACTTCCCTGCTAAGCCCACTACTTTTCTGTCTCATACCAACTCATAAATCTTTCTAGCATGTCAAGGGTCAGATGCTGGCGTCCTCTCCTGCCCAGTTGGTGAATCTGGGAATTCTGAGACAATGTTACAATTGCCTCATGTACACGGACAACCCTCTCCTCCTCCCACGTAACACTAACACTTGCGAGAGATGCAGCTATTTAGCCAAACTGGAGGCTGAGCTCTCTCAACTCAGGACTGGCAAGACCAGGCAGGAGGAGAAGGCAACTACACACACCACAATACCAGTCTCACATAACTCAACCACACCACTGAATCAAACACATAAACACACTAAGACATATTCAGAGGCTCTGAGTAAAAATTTACCTAAACAGCAGAGGCCTCCAAAGCAGACACCCAAGCAACTGCAAACTCAATACACCACACAAACAACACATAAACAACAAAATCAGTGTGCAAAGCAGTCACTGCCCTTAAGGCCAAATACAACACCAAACATACTTGTCATAGGTGACTCCATAGTCAGACACACTGACGTCCCACTCACCAGGCTGAACAAGGAGAAGGTCACGGTAAGCTGCCTATCGGGCACTAGAATCTGCCACATAACACAAGCACTCAGGTCACTCCACGGCAAGTACAAGTATGACACAGTCATTGTCCTTGCTGGTGTGAACAACCTGAGACGTACCTCCCTGGACTACATGAAAAGAGACATAGAGGAGCTCTCTGATTATGTAGCCCAGGCAGGTATGACCCTGACCCTGAGCAGTATCCTTCCTTCACCAAGAATGATGCCACAATATAGTGACAAGATGATCAGCTTTAACAATTGGCTTAATTTCTGGTGTCATTCAAAGGGGATCCAGTGCCTGTCTGCCTGGGATGACATGCTCGACAAGCCACGCTGCCAAGAGGGACGGCTTGCACCTGTCACCCTGGGATTCCGGATATTGGCTAAGGCTCTTGCCACCCCATAGTGCCTTTTTAGGCAAGGCTCAAATTCTAAACCTACCACCCTAGAAAACAAAAACGTGAAGAAACTAAGGGTAATGCTGCTCAATGCCAGAAGTCTAAATCTCAAAATGCACGCACTCGAGGCCCTTCTCAGTATGGAGAACATCGATGTCTGTGCTGTGACTGAAACCTGGTTCAAGGCTCCTGAGAGCACCCGGCACTATCAGGTTTCATCTCATATCATGCGTTCGGCCCCAAAACCCGGACCACACCACAAAAGGAGGGGGTGTATCCATATTCATCAAGGATACCCACACCTCCAGGTTGGTGGCTACGCGCGAAGCAACGGAAACCATCCAGGTGCAATTAACCATAGGCAAAACTGCTCTACAATTTGTAGCATGCTACAGGCCACCCTCTCAAACTCAGGAAACCCACACAGCCTTCCTGAAGACACTGGAGGGTATAAATGTATCACCAAACACCATCATATTGGGTGACTTCAACTACCCGAATATAGACTGGGAACATTACTCAAGCCCAAACTTTCTAGCCCAAAGGTTCCTGGAGTTCATAAATTCAAATGCCATGGAACAACTAGTCACCGTCCCCACAAGAGGAGAAAATACACTAGATCTCATCATCACGAACATGGGGACAAAATGCTCCACACCGGAAGTATATCCCTCATTGGTGAGATCAGATCATAAACTAATCTCACTAGAAATCCACATCCCGCCCCCACCCCAAACAAAACAGACCACAGTGAAGAACTTCTCTAAAGCAAACTTCACACTACTCAAGACAGGTGTGGTATCCTTCAAGGCCCCGAGCCAATGGAAACCACAACCCAAGCTGCAGAAGCCCTTACAAATGCCTTCTATGAACACCTTCAGGACTGCATGGATCAGGCAATCCCAAATAAAACCAAGACTCTTTCCACCAAGGGCAAACATCCAGTCTGGTGGACCCCAGCCATAAACAAACTTTTCAATAAGAGGAGAAAGCTATTACATGATAGAGCAAAATCCCAAAAAGGGAAGGCATCTTTGATCAGCACTAGCAAGAAACTACAATCCCTCATAAAATCATCCAAGGCCAACTTTGAGAGAAAAATTGCCATAGATTCAAAAGACAATCATAAGGCCTTCTTCAGCTATGTCAGAAACCTGGGTGGAAACTCCCAGATATGCTCAGAATTAGTCCAAAATGATACAAAAATCACTGAACCCACAGACATTGCCAACATACTGGCAGACAGGTTCAGCGCAAACTTCACCCCCCCAAAAGGAGAGATAACTATCCCAACTGAGAGTAGCCTCCCAGACATCTCAAATGCGCAGGTGAAAGCTGCTCTCTCTAAAGCTAAAAACACAGCATCAATGGGACCGGATGGGGTCCCCGGCTGTGTGCTACATGAACTCAATGAAGAACTAAACCTGCACATAAGGCAGCTGTTTAATCTTAGCCTCACCACAGGATATGTGCCCAAGGAGTGGCGTACGGCAACTGTGGTCCCACTCCACAAAGGTGGTGCCTCTACGGACCCTGGTAATTACCGCCCCATAAGCTTAACAAGCCTGGTCTGCAAAGCTATGGAGAGGATCATAATGGAACTCATAAACAAGGACATAGGGGACTTGCAGACCTTGGACCCAACCCAGTTTGGCTTTGTCAAGGGCAGATCTTGCCTTTTGAACTTGGTCGACTTCTTCGAAACAGTCACCAAGGCCATTGATGAGGGAAAGGCAGTCCATACAGCCTACCTTGACCTTGCAAAAGCTTTCGACACAATACCCCACTCAGGTATTATAGAGAAACTTACCAGCTTAAATGTAAACCCGTATGTCACAAGATGGGTTGCAAACTGGCTAAAGGACAGAACCCACAGGGTTAGAGTTGCTGGAGCCATGTCAGACTCCAAGCCGGTTACAAGTGGAGTCCCACAGGGCTCAGTCCTTGGCCCCCTATTGTTCAGCATCTACTTCTCAGAAGTACAGGCAAACATAGGAGGACTATGGCTGACAAAGTTTGCGGATGATTGCAAACTGGGTGCCATAGTGGATAGAACATCGGACACAGACATCCTTCAGAGGGGTCTCACGGAAACTGATAGCTGGTGCCAGAGCCATGGCCTGAAGTTAAATGCAAAAAAGTGTATAGTCATACCCTTCGGGAAAAACAAGGTAACCCCAAGCTACCATATAGGTGGCAACCCACTAAGCACAGAAGAGGTTATCAGGGACCTGGGGACCCAGGTTGACAGTGGCCTCTCATTTGACGCTCACGTTGCTAAAGTGGTTCAAAAGACCTTCTACATTGCCCACCTGATCATGAAGGGATTCACATCCAGATCAAGTGAGGTCATTGTTCCCCTGTACTCTTCACTTATCAGACCAATGATCGAGTACAATGCCCCATTCGGGATGTATCTCACCCGACACCTGCAGCAATTGGAGAGACCCCAAAAGTTCCTCACCAAAAGGGTAAAGGGACTCCAAAACCTGTCATATGCTGCCAGACTGAAGAAACTCCAACTCTATTCAGTTGCATACCGTCTGCTCAGAGGTGACCTGTGCCTGACATACAAGGCCATGACCAACCCGAATTAATGGACATGCTCCACCTCAAAAATCCAAATCCACCAAAACCACTAGAGCAAGAGACTTAAACCTTAGCACGGATATAAATAGGACGTGCTGGAGGGATAGATTTATCACCCAGAGACTCCCCATGCTGTGGAATAAAATCCCGGTCCTTGTGAGGCAGAGCACCTCGCTGGCTCTGTTCAAGAGAAATCTTGACCGGTGGATGGGAGATCGTAGGTTTACCCCGGGAATCATCTCTGTGTCACTGCTGGACAGAGGCACAACAAACTAATGGGCACAGTATTTCTAATATAAGGGGCGGCGTAAGCCACATAACTTTGGGCTAGGCTTATAAATGCCCTAGGGCAGTTAGCCTAGTATAAACCTATGAACCTATGAACCTATGACCCCCAAAACTTCACGGAAGTGTACTATAGCATAAAATTCCTGTATTGTCCTTATTCTCTCCTCTCCAGTGCATGGAAAATAGTGAACTCTCCCTTGCATGTTGTAGCATAGCATTATAATACTGGTGAAATATTATGGAAGCTGATAGCTGTGACATCTCTAGTATACCCCCCTGTGGGTTTCTGGGATGTACCAGTGGCTAATATCCTTAATGATACATATACCTTAGTTTCCACTAGTATAGGTTCTCATCAATTTCTCCTGGGTCTGAGGTGGAGGCAGCAGAGTTTGCAGATTTCCTGTAGTGTTTCCCTATCAATCCTGTGTCACTCTATTTCAGTATCATGCAGTCCATGATATGTTAGATGGGGTCTGAATACCCTTTTCTCCTTGGATGAGGTCTATCAGCAGCAGCATAGATTTCAGACTGTTGCACATACACATGCAAGAGAGCAGCAGCAGCCCCTACCTTTGATTTTTTTTCTAAGTATTTTAGTGACTATATTCCATTAGGTTTTGGTGTTCACGGCAAAGGTCTACACCATCACTATGCAGTTACTTTGTAGCTTCTTGAATGGGTCTGCCATCTTGGATTGGTTAATTAGCATGTAATTCAGCAGCTTATGCTTTCATTAGCATACTGCACTGTTTGCCTTTGTTTGGTTGCTCTGCACGGCATGTAGAGCCTTAACGAATACAAATAGAGTGCTATTGTGTGCATGTTGCAGTGCACATGATAGCCACACAGAAATTAGCCATTCATGAATCTGGTCTATTGTGTTGTTCAAATTTCATCTTTTTATCTTTGGTGACTCTTAGTAGATTTATTCAGTCAACATTTTCGGAGGATGTTGCACTTTGATGTAATGTTAATAGATGGTTGTTCGATATGGGCATTTTGGGGGGAGAACAGTATCATTTTGGTTTTCTATTTATTCAGAATTAGTTGAAATAATGGGAGTCAGTCCCCTGTTTTGCTAAAAGCAAATTGAGTTTGACTTTGCAGTTGTTAAAAGGAGTTTGCATGTATCATTGTGGTACAATCATCTGCATCTTGGAATATGATTCCAAGTGTCAACAACTTGATGCAGTTTGTTAATGAAAATTGGAATGAGCCCTGTGGAACTCCTGTAGTACTGGGCATAAAGGCATAATGGGAGTCTTTCCAGATGATTGCTTGAGATCTGTCAGAAAAGTAACTTCTAAACCAGTTTAAGATTGATGCTTCTTGGGATAGTCTCGAGAGTAGAAAAGCATGGGAGACAGTATCCAAAGCTTTAGACAGATCTAGGAATTGTCTGATTGGGAATGCAGCTTCTCAGGCTGCAACCTCCTCAAAAATTAGAGCTGTACAGATGCACAGCATTTGTCTATGAATCTCAGCCCATGACTAAAGAAATTCTATTTTTCTGCAGTGAGCAAAACTCAAATGTTGCTGGATGCATATATACAAAATGGTATCAGACACATGTAATTTAAATTGGTAATCAAATTTATCATAAAAATAAGACAAAATCATACTAAAGCTAACGGAAAAGTTAGAACACAAAAGTGATATGATACATTTTACGGGGCCATATTCTAACATAAGGCTTAACTGTGCTTTTCCTAAATTTTAAGACTTTATAAGCCCTTTGTCAGGGACTAAAAAAATGCCAGTTCAGCATGCCTTATACTTATAATAGCTTTTTTGCATAAAAAAGAATGCAAAGTACATCATTTAAGAAAGTATTTTATTACAAACTTCATGTGATGTAAAAGCTCAGATAAAGTATACTGTAGAACCTCTGTTGTTAAAGTATTACATCACCTCGGTGTTCTATTGTTTTATATAATTCAATGAGTAGTACATTTCTCTTTTTAATAAAAATGGTAAATGATATAGAATTTACAACTGTCAATGAGATCCAGAGAATTACAAAGTCATCTGACAATGATGAGGTTTTAGTAATTTTTTTAGTATTTCACATTTAAAGCGCGATGCACAACCTGTCGTTTGAACTGGAGTACCCATTGCTGTAGAGTTCACTGGTGTACATAGGGATGTGAAACTTTCTGGTGTACAGAATGCTATGAAATATGTTGGTTTATACAATGAGTTGTAGTTTACTGGTGTGCACATTACTATGATACTTTCTTATAGAAATGGTGCTGTAAAACTATGTGGGGTACAAAAAGCTATTAGTGTACAGATTCATGTGAACTCTAATGGTATTTCTAATATTGTAGCATACATAAACAGTTGTTGCTGTGTCTTTCGGCTTTTCCCGGTTAGGGGTCACCACAGCGGAACTCCGGTCTGCTAATGATTGGCAGTAGATTTTTACGTGCCGAATTGCCAGCCCTGACGCACAACCTTCAACGAAGGTGCGCCCATTCACGCATGTCTCCACAGAGAAGACGCTCTAGCTGAGAATCGAACCGGACAGTATACCAGTGCCTGTCATGTCATATCTGATTTGGTTCAATGACTATCAGTTTGTTTCTTTGTTGAAACCAGATTTGCTACTCGACTTCTTTGTCAGTCGAAACACAAAACAACAGAAGCAGCGAGTTGACTACATGGAGACAAGTAAACTAATTCAGGCAGAAACAACAAAACACCCACCCAATGATTATACTTTGTTTAAATAAAAAAATGATGCAGACTTTACCTTTAATAAACATGACCTTTTAAATGTGCCATCTCAGTGTATTTTCTGTATCTTTTCTTTGAAATAAAAAAAAATAAACTCCTGAGTTATGAGCTAGACCCCATCTTTTCTTCAGTGTAAACATGTCTAAAAGCTAATGATTTTCAAAAGAAAACAAATGACTAAACATGGCATCTTATCCAGCCATAATGTTTCACTTTATCCACCTAGCAAATTGAACAATGCCCCCACGTATAGAGTTCAACCTTTTGTACTATTGAATCAGAGACTAAGCTTATAAAGACTCCTAAATCAAGGATGCCTCCTTTAAAACTCCAAAGTCAATAGGAAAATCTGCAGTAATGCAGGTTTTCTGAAGCTCAGGTTTGTAACTTTACTACTGTGTGGCATTATCTGTCACTCAGTTCCAAAAACATTCTATCCCAAAGCTACAAAATGTACAAAATAAGTGGATCTGTTTAAAGCAAAATCTGAGACAGCTATTAAAATGAATGACAAAAGCAAACAGAATTCTTTGTTGGATAAAGGAAAACATATAATTAAATCTGGGAAGCTGTGCTTTACTTATGCACAGTACTGTTTTAATATTTTAATGCTGATATTATATCACAATACTGCAAACAGGGAATCCACTAAAATATGTTTACTGCCAATATGTGTGTGACCGAGTACATGAAGTGAAACATTGATTTGTACTGTTTTATCATCAGCTGTAGTCATCAAAACCTAATAAATCAGACATCCATAAATTTTTTTATTGCAGACTTAAGATTCACAGTTTTATTTTAAAGTACTTTTGTATTAAAATTAATAAAGAGTTGTTATAAGCAGAAAGAAAAACTTCTTGGCTTTGCTATACAATAGTGGCTGTTGCTGAAAGAACTTGCAATCCTAGTGTTTTTTTTTTTTCATTCTGAATATTCAGGATTACATCATTCTTTAAATGTCACCATTTGTATTTTTTCATGGGTTTCTTCTAGCGGATAAGCCTTACATCTTTGCTTGCTAAAATAAATTAGCACCTTCACAAAAAGAGCTCTCAAAGCAAATGCTGGCACTTAAGGTAATAAACTCCCAGTGGTTTGGTTATGCAGACGGTCATCACCATTAATTACTGATGGCCACATTTCAGAAACAACAGCTGGGACTCCTTAAGCAGGAACTAGAGTGAGTCATCCTGAGGAAAGCAATGATTTGAGTTGGGGCTATCAGTAGCCCTGCAGAGAAATTGAACCAAGGAAAATATAAAGACCACTAAATTTTGCACACCACTAATGTTGACTAGGAAATACCATATAGATATTCGTACAAACACATTTTTTCTCAAACCTCTTTTTTTTTTGTGGAGGGGGGTGAAGGCTGCTGCATTCCAAACATTTGGTACAGATTAAAGCAATTCAGGTTTAAACCCATTCTTCTGAAACTTTATTTCTTCTTCTAATAAGAAGGTCTTAAAATATTGTTTAGTTTCTCTTACAACTCCTAAAGTAAAATAAATAAATAAATAAATAAAAACATTAATTTCTTAGGTAGGATTGTGAAATACTATTTCATTTTTTTTCTAAAATAAAAATCAAATAAGTATCAATTATTCCTTTATTTTTCAACCAGGTAGGGCTGATGAGAGGAAAAGTTAATTTTTCACTGATGACCTTGGAACGAAAAAAAGCTTTTTATCTAGTATTACATGACATACCAGTGAAAGATAGCAGAGCTTAAAGACAAGTCTCCAGGGCAAGTGTCCAGCCCTTTATGCACTATACTTTACTGCCTTCTTTTACATTTCCCCGGGATTCATGAAACTCGGCGCAAGGACGGCGTTAGCCTTGCTCCAGCCATGTGGCGTAGAGATGGCGCAGCAGCACCACATGCATATTAATGAAGGCACACTGCCGCAACATCCACATGCATAGGAAATATGCGAGTGCAGAGGCGGTGTCTAAGAACTGCACAGAGGCATGAACATGTCGGCTGCAGACGCGCAACCTAAAATGCTGACTAGTACAGCCTGCCTCTAATAATAATCACTCCTGTCAGTGTCTGTGGATACTGAAATGTATGCAAAGCATACAAGACAGTTTTGCAAACACCAAAATAGACAGTAAACACAAAGGCAAGTAGCTGAATATTGAGTCCCTGGACTCCCCGTCCCTCAAACAATTGACAATTAAAACCCCGTGCCCATATTCCATTATAATGTTGATTGTTATACCAAGTGGAAGCGAAACGCAGAGTGTTAGCATGCCGCTGCCCTTTGCTAGGCCTAGACCAATGGTTAGGGTTACCACCTGTCCCTCTTTGTGAGGGACAGTCCCTCTCTGGGCAGTTGTGTCCTTACCAAAACTATTAAAAATGTTAAATGTCCTGCGATTGTAGGACATAATTATGTCCCATATTTTATGTAATAGTTCCATAAAATAGTTAATTCTGTATCTAAACTACCTAAATGTCACAAGAAACAGAATAAGCAACTAAACCGCTAAAAGAATAAGCTGTCACTTAAGCATAAAAGTAAAGTACTCTCCTTTGTACTGACCATGGACATGTGTCGGCCTATAAAATCTGATGTGTGTCCCGAAGATGTTCCTCTTTGGCCATCTGAAAAGGTGGCAACCCTACCAATGGTCAGAGCATTCGCTCAATATCTGCCCATTCGCGGTCCAGGTCGTCCCTGTCTGGAAGGCCCAAAGATGAATGGGTATTACCCAGATCTACCTACCATGTCATGAAAGATAGGTATTTGCGTGTACCTATGTGCATGAAGTACAGCATGCGGAAGATCAGATATGCCAGCATTGTCCTCACAACCATATTGGTACCAGAGATATGTAGAGTACGCAATGTGTTCTGCTGTCTGTGCCATGGGCCATCAACCAGAGAAGGGATGGATGGTGTGTGTGGAATATGGGGGTGGGGGGTGACGGCTAATGTAATAATTCGCCAAGGGGAGACTGGGTTGGATGCACAATAGGTGAACTGGAGGTGTACGAGGGAGCAGTGGGTGAATGAGAAAGGAAACCAAAGAACAAACATTCACATCCGCAATACAACCTGACAGGCCATACTGCAGAACACAATCCCACAAGCATATGAACATTAAAATGTGCGATACACATGTACAGAAGCATTACAGGCTCACACCCACATAATGGTCTGGCCTGAACTGAGCCATCCAACCCCAACACACCTAGATACATAATTGAATACCCATCATCCCCTCCACAGCACACCACCCCTCCCCCTTGCTGAACGTCCACCAAAAACCACCCATACACAGGCTGCTAGCTTGGCACAGCCATATCTGCACATAGTGACCCCTACCCACATCTAGTAGGCAGTTGCACCCAAGGCAGTCTCAGGCTTGTAAACTAGGTATCCCATGCATGCATAACGCTACCACATTTTCGAATAGCCAGCTGAATGGGGGTCCGTCGTTTACAATTTTTGGACATCCCTCATGGGATAAATGTCTGTTCTCAAGATTAGACTTTGTGGCATAACATGATGTCCACCCCATTGACATCCGGGCACTAGGGCTACCACCTGTCCCACTTTGCGAGGGACAGTCCCTCCTTGGCCAGTTGTGCCCTGCATAAAAATTTGAAAAATGTCAAATGTCCTGAGATATTAGGACAAACATATTTCCTGTATTTAATGTAATAGTTGCATAAAACAGTTATTCTGTTTCTGAAACACCTAAATGTTATAAGAAACAGAATAAGCAACTAAAGTGCTACAAGAATAAGAATTTATGTAGGCAAAACAGTGAAGTTCTGTCCTATGTACTGACTGTGGGTATGTTTTTCCTTGCAAACTCTGATGTCTGTACAAAACATGTCCCACTGTGGGCATTTGAAAAGGTGGCAACCCTACTGGGCACAAGTCAGATTAGCAGTACCTGACCACAACCCTGCTCAGACTCCACCCGATCTTGCAGAACCTATGACCTGGGATTAAACACCTGACCATGATGCACGTCTCCCCACGTGCATTATCAGGAATAAATACCTTCCGCATGTTCCCATGAAGCTTCCCCATAGCCATCTTCCAAATAGTACATGTCCACAAATTGTATACCCTGTCCATGTTCCTCGTCGTAATGATGGACACAACCCCTGTATACAAACGGTACAGGTACCTCCCGTATGCGGTCGTTCATATACATGACCATGTATAACTCCAGATATGTAGTCATATATCTATAAATGTACATACTCACATTCGCATAGCTACACATCACAAATACATGCATATAAGTACTTGTCAAGTATGTGTCCAATTCATAAATATGTATACTTGCAAATGTATACATATGCCTCTCAGAAACATATGAACAGTAACATGTACTATACATATATAGCATCACCCCCCACCCCCAGCTAGGCCAGAGAGACATACAGACATACAATAAAGGTAAATACACCACTGCTTCCCAAACTACCGGCAGGAAACTACCAGTGGGAGAGATCTGCAAGGTCTACACTTGAAACATAGACATTGATGTCCCTTGTAGTACACCAAAAATTAATGACTGGAGCCAGGCACTGTAACGATTTATCTGACCAGGCTGTAGATGTACATGGACCAGTAGGTTGTGCAAGCTTGATAACACATGGGTCAACACAACGTATGACATGTGTCTCGACATGGGGAGAGTGGGCAGTGTGTAGTGGTGTGTTTATAACCCACCTGCGCCCACAGTAAGGATGAGTGCTGTAGAGGAGTGGCAGGTAGGGGAACTATGGGTATACGATTATGGGCTTAGGTGTGCAGGTGTTGGCTGGCAGAGCCATATTAGGACTGCCCCATGAATGTAAGTAATATTCCGATGTGGGCATAACAGATGCCCATTCCTCCCAAACCCTAACAGCACATCCACTGGATAGTCCGTAAACCATTGGGGGAACACATAGAGACCATACCATAGAACTCTACCCAATTACCAGGGACGTCCGTGATTATGACTCAGAATCAAACTCTGTCCCACCTAAACCCTCCTAGAACTAGTGATATTAGGAGGAAAGGTGGTGGAATACATGTAATGAATAATGACAACACGTAAGAGTCATAATTAGTATGTACCTCAGACAATGTGTATGACTACATATGCTCTGGGTCTGTCAATGTGTCAGGTTAATAGCACCAAACTTCTAAATGTGTCCCTGATGTTGTTATGCAGTGTCCCTGATTCAGTGTTCATTCTTCCCCATTCGTATGAGAGGTCTGATAGTGACAGAAAGCGCATATTTCGCTGACTACCTTAGAAAGATGATAGAATAGGTTAGGGTTACCACCTGTCCAACTTTGCGAGGGACAGTCCCCTTTGGGCAGTTGTGTCCTGCAACATAATTGAAAATATGGCAAATGTCCTGCGATTTTAGGACAAAGATTTCCTATATTGTCTGTAGTAGGTGCATAAAACAATTATTTTGTATCTGAAATACCTAAATGTTACAAGAAACAGAATAAGCAACTATAATGCTACTTGAATAAGCTTTTATTTAGGCAAAACAGTGAAGTTCTTTCCTTTGTACTGGCTGTGGGTATGTTTTGCCCTGCAAATTCTGACGTTTCTAGATAAAAGTCCCATCTTGGGAAATTGAAAAGGTGGCAACCCAATAATAGGTATGCGGTAGCATGACTCGGCCCATGGATGTGGGTCCTAAAACCCAATTACTTGTCTGTATTGAAGAGTCTCAGTTCCCATGTATCAGCCAGATGGGAGGAGATTGTAAGAGGAGCACACAAATAATATGAATAAATCACTGGACAGGCCGCCGATTCCGTACAGTCGCTTAATGGGCAGCCATTCCCGATACTGTAGGCATATAATCCGATGTAATACACATCACAAGGTAATATTGTAGTCCTCGCTCCCACCCAGGGGTGTGAGTGTCAGACGCAAACACCAATGTTGGTGCATTTGCAAGTGCGGGGAGAGAGTGGGTGTAAACCTGTTTGGCTACCAGTATGCGAGTATTGCACTGGTAAAGCAAAGTAGAGGCTAACCAAATGTAAGAAGCTGTAACCAGAGGTTAGCATTGCTTAACACAGCGCAAACCCACGCACACCAGCTCACAACTGCTTTAATGTGCCTTACTCCCTCCATATCCAATGGCCTTGTTCTGCCCTGCGACCAAATAAATGTCCTCTGCAAGTCTCGGAACCAGGACCCTGCACACACAGCTAATGTGATGTACCAATACGCCATGGCAGACATACAGACAAAGGACAGTACCACAAACGTATCATACAGTGCAGTCATTCAACAGTATAGGAATGTATCCCATCATGTAGATGTATATGTGAGTGGTTATGTCCAGCATATAGGTACATACATATATAGAGATATATCAGGAACATACCATGTGGCAACAAAGCATTACAAATGAATGAAATGGGAAACACCAGCAACGCCTGTATTATGTAGTGGTGTTGTTCTATGTAATCTCAAGACTCACTCAGACATGTGTTACTCATACACACAAACAGTTGTACATTGGCCATATACATCACTGTGCATGTAATGTACAGTAACACAACAGTACCTGCCCAATCATTATGTGTGAACAGTACTCATGCAAGGTGCTGTGTGCAACATCCTCATCATGATAAAGATAAATGGGGTAACCATAGAGGGACTGGCAGTGTTGTGTGTACAATGGGGTCATCCTCATCACATGTACCTGGACCATTTAGGAGTGATGTGCATACCAGGATCGTGCGCCTGAGGGACAGGGGTGAGGATAACAGGAGTATGTTGTGATGCATATTACAAGGGTTACATGTGTCCATTGGGCAAGTGTGTGAAATGGACATCTATGTATAGGGCAGATGTTGTCCTAGGAGCCGATTGGCCTTATGTTTCTGTAGGGTGAGGGTCAGATGTGGGTAAAGGAGTGTAGGTATGGCTGTGAAGGATAGGTAGGGTAGGATCACAGACAAGACAGCATACAGGGTTGGTATATGACACATGTGGGGGGATATACCTTGGGCAGGGATGGGTGCTCAGCATTCACAAACCCATGGGAATAGTGGGACAGAGGTCTCCAGCCATGGGTAGCCGCCACTGCACCTAAACAGCTGCAAAGGAGGCAGTGCTGGTGGCTGTCCAGAAGGGGCAGCATCACCCTGTAAATGTGACACTCCGCCCTTGCGCTTGTGTATCTGGATTCAGAACCCCTTAGTGAGCCCCCAACGCAACACGTCTGGGACCGCACAACAAAAGACATGTACCTGTCTGGTCTTGCTCCCAGGGGGGACATGCCCCATCCTCAGTGGTGGTACCACCAGAAGGTGGTGCAGAGCCAACGGAGGTTGATGTCCAAGGCTGGGCCCCAGATGTGTTGGTGCCCGGTGCCATGGTCAGCTGAAGTGGGACAGGAGGTTCTGCCGGGACCTCCCAACCCATTAAGCCTATGGTGTTGCAGTTTAAACCCACATATGGCTTAGTGATGGACAACAGCATACAGGATTACCTACAAGAGTATGCATAGATATCACCATCAACCCAACACAACAGATGGTACACATTTGCAGACGGAGCATAACACATGCATATATACTGCATGCCATCTGTACAGTGTGTAGTAGATGTGTGACCGCAGCTATGAACAGTTGCCCATTATTGGCTTGTCACTAGGAACCCCAGACAGTGTCTGTCATACCAGTGTTTCATGTGACATAAGTCCAGTCAGGGATGTGATGGCAGTAATACATCCCTATCATCATGTACTGTCTGCAATCCTCACACTATGCTCCTGCTGTGCACAGATGTGTGTTCAGTGTGTAACACAGGAAACAAATGGTTGCACACACTGACCAGTTCACAGATGGCCCTACATATGGGGGTCCCTCACGAACAGAGTACTGTCATGTCTGTATTAAAACATGCAGAATAGCCATTACCACACACAACATGTTAAACAGGCAGTAGTCTCAATGCAGCATAGCTACACTTACATGCTGTAGTCATGTGTGGCACATCACTCTCCTGTCTTTAGGCTATTTCCCACTGTGTATGATGTTTGAGGTACATCCAAATATCATCTGTGATGCCGTGTCAGAACACCACATCCAGGTACCACTCACAGCGACTGTCATGGCCAAATACCAACATATTTTTCCTAGATAGTGTACTGTGTTTATCATGCAAATGGTTTTGGGAACACCATCACAGCTGTTCCTCATGCAATCAGTTAGAGGAGGACTGCAATAGGTGCAGAGGCCATCACTTGATCATGTCCATCACTTACAATGCACATGCTGCTGCCGAGCAGGTGTACACCTCCACATCCGCTAGAGAGTGCGTGGGTGGAACAGGCAAAGTACACCAGAGAAGGGCTTGGAGACCTAACCCTAAGCATCATCTGCCACATGCCTAACAGTACAGGGGTCAAACCACTGACTGACTAGTCATTACTATTACATGTGCATGGTGTTACTACATGTGCCACAAAGCCATGTTGCTGTGCTGTAAGAACATATGTGTGTAGGTGAGAGACATCTGCAACAGAGTTATAGTAGACATACATTAAGTGTGGCACACATGCCTGTCCACGTAAATGGATGCTATTGTCACCACAGCCACACTCTCTAATGGACTCTCAATGACACTCTTTGCCAGGGCCACAAATACACAACCTAACTACTTCATGCACCACATGGGATGTCTGGAAGTTCTATGGGCTAGGGCATGTGAAAGTGTTTGACATCTGTTGGTATGCCAACGAGGGTTATACTGGGAGTGACTGTGGTTGGGAGCATCATAAACCACACGCAGACACAAAGCGCCAGTACTGACATGCATGTATGCTTTGCTGCATGGGTGTGTAGTGGTTGGCTGTGCAAGATGGCTGTACAAGGCTGGATGAGAGGTACTCCTTGGCATCGTGTCAACCAATAATGGTGTGCAGTGCAGGGGTGTAGTGTCTGCAATGTCCCACACAGATGGCTACTGCATGATCTGCCCTGACATCCTGGTTACCAATGTGTATGGCCATTGCTTTGCAATGCACGCCATGTCTGTGTTTGATAGTCCTTCACATGGACATTGCCTGGGATGTGCATGTCCCAAAATACTGTACAGTGACATGTACAGGTGCACCTGGCTTGGCAGGCACATGTTGTGTACACAGACTTATCCCCCAATATGCCAATACTGTCTTGGTGTGGCGAAACCTGCTTATAGTGAGCAGGTCAACCCTGCACCTGCATTGATAGTATGATACAGGTATTCCCTGATGTCAGTGGCATTGGTCCATACAGGGAACATGTGTTTGGCATTGTATGGCCTCTGTAGATCATATTTGATGGCACCACATATGTTGCAGGCATCCAGTGTGGAACATAGTGAAGGCACAATGTCTGTAAATATGTGCCTATTGTACCGTTGTACAGGGTGCCATGTCCTCTGCAGGCCACTGCATTCACACCATGCCTACTATCTGTCATCAATGTGCATGGTACTAGCAACATAGCGGGATATCCTAGGCAACTGCGTTTGTGCATGGCACATGGGTGCAGGACATATACCGGGTACTAGTAGGGTTGCATACATTGTTCACCAGGCCTTTTGCCAGATGTAGGGGTATGGCTTGCCAACACAGTCCCATGGCTGACTGACAGCTGTATTCCTCGTGAGGTGGCCAATGTGTCATAAGACAGACACCATATAGGAAAACTACTAAATCCACTCCCCAACATGCCCAGTGGTAAGACACTCACAGCCACCTCTACACAGGCTCTGACAGACAAACACACACTTGCCATGTCCTATATACGAACCCCTACCTACCATATCACACTACAGCAATACGCTTTTAGGGCATGCACTACGGCAAATACTGCGTTACAGCACACCTACAGGTGTAGACCTAGGTGGGTGACAACATCAGGATTGACAAAGGTAGTCATGTGATTTGTACAGAGAGTGCATACTCTACAAAGCACTGTACTTGTCTCACATAGGCAGACACACACACACACACACACACACACACACACACACACACACACACATGGCAAGTCTGGGATTAGAACACCAACCTAACTACTTTATTACACTACAGCATTATGCAGTTACAGAACATGCTACCGAGATTACTGGGACACAGCACTCCCAGAGGTGTATTTGTAGGTGGGTCACATCGTCAGCCTTGCCAAAGGTGGGTATAGGAATTGTATGGAGTGTGAGCAGTCTAAAAGCATTATTCAGTCCTCAGGCAGATGGAGACAAACACACACACACACACAAAACACACACACACAAGTGGTGGGAACGGAACACCTGCCTATCTACAGTTCACTATTACAGTACTACGTAGTTACGAGTCGTGCCACACAGACTACACATTTCAAGGCTGTCATTATGATCTTCTAGGAATGCGGACATCAACAGGGATTCTGGCAGTTAAGATGTACATACCTGTGAACCTGTGTGTTTAAAGTAGGAATCCATCCTGACCTGGAGTATGCCCATCTGTGGAATGGACAACTACTATCACTATATAGGGTTGCAATGGTCATGCCCATACACATAGAGGCACATAACTGACACAAGGTGTCACTGGGCATTCTCACACACTTAGTAGCACAGGGCTGTTCAGAATGCACTATGTGTCCATCTACACAAGGTTATACTGGGCATGCTTATACACTTAGTAGCACAGGGCTGTCTGGGATGCACTCTGATTCTAAACATGGAAGGCCACAGTGGCCATGCTATTACAGTTAGACATAAAGAACACATTGTAATGGACTCTGGTGTTAGTAGTTGTCATTGTTAGCAGGAACGCTGCTCTACATATATCTGACACCGGTCTTATACACAATGTCTACTGCTGTCCGTCACCTTAGATGTACCATCCTATACCAAGCACAATACCACCACTCGCAGTGATGTCTTGCTAGGAGAGGCAACTGCTTGACCAACACAATGAGCCTTGCTAGGAGTGGCAACTGTTTGACCAACACAATGAGCCAATGTCCTGCTGTAATTACGAGGTTGTCCAATGTTTGTCATTCTGGGATGACATGACTGACAGTAGACAGGCCTTTGACACATATCACATGCATCCATGATTCAAGGGAGTGGGGATAATACCCAAGTCGCATTCGCTCATATAGTGCCATTCCAAGGCAAATGTCCTAAACACAGGATAACATCCTGACACCTAGAGGACAACTGCATTATATGCTTATGCTAACCAGTGCTAGATGTGTAGCATCCATAATCACAGCTACTCACTGCAGATCCAACAATGAGGAGTACTGACATCTGTGCAGTGAGGAACAACTGGCTGAAGGCTCTGTAGTGCACAATAGCCCTACCACCATATACCTCAGAACCAGACATGTGGGCCATAACACAGGTATGGACCAGTCCAGGTGGTGGTGGTGTCCCCACATACATAGAGGCCTCTCACATGTACTGACCAGTACTCCCACAAAAGGCATCACAGATGAGTCAGTTGCAGGACACAGTGTCAAATGCTGCATTCTAGGATGTAAACATCAGACACCACCATGCCCTCGGACCACCAACACACATCCATACATGTTGTAGGACATATAAGAGTACACTACCATGTGATTTCAAAAATCAGAAGTCACCAGGTGAGATAGAAGGAAGATTTCTTTATTCCATATCACAACGCACGTTCTGGTACCTCGGCAATTCGCCTTCATGGAACAATTATCATCAAGCTGTGTCTTCCTTTTAAATGCTTCTCAATTAATCAATGAAATCATTAAACTCTTAACATTATTATATAATTCCTAAAATAACATTAAATACAAATATCAAATGTGCAACTATCATTCCAAATATTAAATACATACATTTTTTTCATATAAATGATTACTTATTACTACTGAAGACATAAATTTGAACATAATAATATTACAAGTAGCAAAAAATACTGAATACATTAAGTATATCATATATATTGTCTATTTTTAAATAAACATTCAAATCTTTTTACAACATTAAATAAACATTCAAAATTTCATAATACAAGCCCACTCTCCAAATTCATTCTCCTAGGGTGGAAAGTGTGGTATCCCAAAATCATTTTGTGTTCTAATCTACAAAGTGCACTCTTGAAATTATCTACACATATATGGGGTCTAGCCAACACACTAAATAG
This sequence comes from Protopterus annectens, assembly GCF_019279795.1. Classification (NCBI taxonomy): domain Eukaryota; kingdom Metazoa; phylum Chordata; order Ceratodontiformes; family Protopteridae; genus Protopterus; species Protopterus annectens. Next base: position 1,414,868,714 of record NC_056737.1, on the reverse strand, counting down.
AAAGCCATCCACCTTCCCATTATGTACATTAATAAAATGAGAGGCTACTGGACTCTCCATATTCCTCCTTCTTATATCCCCTAAATGTTCCAAGATGCGCACCTTGACCTTTCTCGTAGTTTGCCCAATATACCATAACGGTGTACTACAGTTACATCCCAAAATATACACTATTCCTGATGACTGGCAATCAAATTTTTCAAATGCAAAATATCTTTTGCCATTAATTTTTTTAACCAGGAATTTTGGAGGGGGTAGATACCATAAGAAACGTTCTCATATGCCAAATAGCTCAGTAGAGGATAGGATATTCTTTGTATCTAGATTTTCTAATTTTTCTCTAATGGTTGAACAAGTTATGAGGGAATTTTGGCATATGGTTAGTGATGATCTAAATGTGGGACATTCATTTCCTAAACATATTATGTTTTCTTATGGGAGATACTCGAATTTGAAAGAACTGTTAAATAGGAAGTTAATTAAGTCTACTGATGGGGGTGTTGGGATGCATCATTGTGGTCGATGCTCGGTGTGTGTGAAAGTTAAAAACATACATGGACTAAAAATTAATGGCAAAAGATATTTTGCATTTGAAAAATTTGATTGCCAGTCATCAGGAATAGTGTATATTTTGGGATGTAACTGTAGTACACCGTTATGGTATATTGGGCAAACTACGAGAAAGGTCAAGGTGCGCATCTTGGAACATTTAGGGGATATAAGAAGGAGGAACATGGAGAGTCCAGTAGCCTCTCATTTTATTAATGTACATAATGGGAAGATGGATGGCTTTCTATTTAGTGTGTTGGCTAGACCCCATATATGTGTAGATAATTTCAAGAGTGCACTTTGTAGATTAGAACACAAAATGATTTTGGGATCCACACTTTACACCCTAGGGGAATGAATTTGGAGAGTGGGCTTGTATTATGAAATTTTGAATATTTATTTAATGTTGTCAAAAAATTTGAATGTTTATTTAAAAATAAACAATATATATGATATACTTAATGTATTCAGTATTTTTTGCTACTTGTAGTATTATTATGTTCAAATTTATGTCTTCAGTAGTAATAAGTAATCATTTATATGAAAAAATGTATGTATTTAATATTCGGAATGATAGTTGCACATTTGATATTTGTATTTAATGTTATTTTAGGAATTATATAATAATGTTAAGAGTTTAATGATCTAATTGATTAATTGAGAAGCATTTAAAAGGAAGACACAGCTTGATGATAATTGTTTCATGAAGGCGAATTGCAGAGGTACCAGAATGTGCGTTGTGATATGGAATAAAGAAATCTTCCTTCTATCTCACCTGGTGACTTCTGATTTTTGAAGTGTTTGGATTGTGCTTTTTTTGTGGCTGTACGTGTTTTTTCTACACTACCATGTGACCCTTGACCAGTGGACTGTACCAAGCCCTACATCAACTATAGAGAGTACCCATGTACTGACACAGTTGCATCATGTGTTATGCAATGCAATGATACCACTGTCTGTAACCAGGTCAGCTGTACACATACCAGGGGTCCTCGGTTATTTACAGCATTAGCAGATGACTGTCGCTGTACACCAGTAAACACCCTCATGTTTGGATATGACATACATGTACCTGCCCTGGATATGTACATGCCACACACACACACAGCATACATGTAAATAGTATAGCTGTTGTTGTCCTTTGTGCAGACAGGTGGCTACAGCCATTACACACATGCACATGGAATGCAGGTCCATGGTTGCTGAATGCTAACAGTACATAAGGTGTGATATCAATGTTGACAGAGGTAACATTCCCTCTGTACTGGTCACCCATTACACCTATCATATCATACAATAGTCCATGTGTCATGTATGTCATCACACATGTCCACCAATTGCAATGCCTACAAACATGCTCAAATGACAGGATTGTAGGACCTACACACATGTACATGTAGTGGTGTGCGTTCAGATACCATGCGTGTGCAGTTGCTGATGTATGCAGGTGACGTGTATCTTAGTACATCATGCAGTTGCAATGCAGCCTCAACATTGCCAACTGTATATGGTGATATGCTGAATGTATGGAAAGATGTACCTCAGGTATGGACAGATGTGTGGAAATAACTAAGTGGTGGGGCATCTTTGCAGATGGATGTTTACTGAGGACAGCTCACAGGTGTGTCACAAGCGATCCTATAATAAACTGTGTAACCGGTAAGCAATGGTTTCATTAATTGAAGGGCATAACACATAACATAGACAGCGGTCAGGGTGACACCAAAGGTAAATCACTTGACACCTGTAACAGTTAAGACCTCCTGTGTGCATATATCAGCACTGTTTCCAAAGGAAGCATCAGTACACTTTGTAATGCGTGCAATACTGCTGTAAGTCTGTCATACATATCATGAGCTAGGCAGGTGTTTGATTCACTGTACTGGCATGTGCGGTTGCATGTGTGTCCATATATGTCACGTATGGTGGAGAATACATCTCAGTTGTTACTCACTCTCCTGTTCACTAGTGTAGACATCTGTACAGACTGCAATGTAGAAAGCAGGACATAAGCAGGGGCGTGTATCTCACACATGTGAGGTATCTGTATGTGCATGACATAATTCAATAGTGTGTGTGTGTGTGTGTGTGTGTGTGTGTGTGTGTGTGTGTGTGTGTGTGTGTGTGTGAGTGTGTGTGTGTGTGTGTGTGTGTGTGTGTGTGTGTGTGTGTGTGTGTGTGTGTGTGGCTGTCTGGTCCCTGGAGTGAGGATGTATGTTACCATATTGAACTAATAAGACCCCTCCCCCCATCCAGGCAATGCAAGCTACTATCCGCATTGATGTCCCCATTCTTAGGCCATACTGACTACCTGTACATGTGTATTCTCTGTGGTGCATCATGTAGGTGCACAGTACTGTAATGATGATTTGCACATAGGCAAGGTTCCTCACCTCAATAGTAGCAACTGTGTGCGTGTGTGTGTGTGTGTGTGTGTGTGTGTGTGTGTGTGTGCGTGTGTGTGTGTGTGTGTGTGTGTGTGTGTGTGTGTGTGTTACCGTGTCTGTGAATCCGTGAGTGTGTGGGTGTGACTGTGTCACTGAATACATGTGTGTCAATAGCTGAGTGTGTGGGTGCAGTTGTGTGTTGGCATCCTGTCAAGGGAACATGTATTACTGCTTCCCAATGAGGCATCACACTTCCCACTGGCCTCTACCCTTGTAATCAGCTAGACCGCTCTCTTACCTCACCACTCCATGTAACTGTACCTGTGATGTCACCCATTATGGATGCCACATCTGTAGCCACAGTAGCTTAATACACAGCTATCATGCTCTTCGATCAGTAGACATGTTTGGAACGTGGGACATTCTCACTGTGATGTGGCAGCTACAAGGTGCATGCTGGTATATTCATACATACCTGTGAGTTGTCCATATTGACATATGTGACACTAACTGCAAACACTGACTTCCACCAGCACATGCAATTAGACCTGAAGGAGGAAAGCAGAACATCATGATTAAAATGCAGTTACTGTTGTTACACAAGATACATACTGTTAACAGTACAAAATGCATTGTACATCTGTAGTACATGGTATGTCTGCTGCCTGTCAACAGTACTCAATGATTGTAAACTACACTTATCTTCCTAGTCTGTCCACCCTGTGCATCAGACCATATGAGCATGTCCCTGCACTGATGGTGTGGATGTCAGGGATGCGGCACAGGCATCATCATATGCACAGGGTGATAATGTTTGCCAGAGGCCTGGGCTGCACCATTGGATGACATAATGTGTGTGGGTTAGGGCCTTTGATCTAATTGGGCGTGTGTGGATGTTATGCATGTGTGTGTGTTGCAGTGCCCTACATATGTTTCCGGTGTGTACGTGTATGTATGCACACAGTTCTGGCATATGTCTGGCCTACACAGGGGTATTATTGACAGCTGCGGACTGTACAAGCCAGGTTTTACAGTTCACGGTGTCCGGCCACGGCCATGAGACCTGTGCCTGCCAGGGGTTGCACGGGCACTACCAGGCAGAGGTGCAGATTGGGTACTGTCTGATGACACTTGTCCACTGGAACTGTGTCCCTGTTGGGACCATCCAGGGCCATGTGCACATGGCCTGCTGTGTCATGGTGTGGACAGCACAGCACCAGCTGCACTGCTGCTGCTACCGCCACTATGGGAGCGGGCATGTGAGGTAGCTCATTCATGTAGACCTGAAACAGGTGATGTAGCAGGCCTACATCCACATGCCTGATGCCTCACTCCTACCAGAGGTTCCAACACAGACAGCTCATGCTCGTGGATTGTCATGCCATGGTCAAGGACTCCAACCATGTCACCCAATCGTCTATCCAAAGCTGCAGCAATCTGCTGTTGAGCATTTACCATTGCCTGGATGTTGTTGTTTAAAGAACAGACAGCAGCCCTCTGAAGCCTCTGATCTTCTCTGTTGTGCCATTCAGTACGTGCCTGTGTCTCCATTACAGCCTGAAACATGCATCTCGTGACACCAGCTGCTGCACTCTGTCTTGCAGGGGCATGTTGGCCAGAGGTCCTCCTATGAGCAGCACTGGCCACGTGCCTGTGTGGGGCATCACCAGTCAGTTGGCTGAAACCATGGTGTGCAGGTACACCTTCCATAGCCCCCACACTTTCCTGTTCCAAGCTACCACACACCAACTGTCCTTCCTCTATGGCCACTGGTGATGAGGTATGTGTAGGCATGAGATCTGTGTGTGGGGATGAGGGGGGTATAGGTGGAATGGCAACCAATGCCACATATTCAGCCCCTGACAACCCTGCCTGTGCCTCAATCATATGTTCATCATCACTGCTAGAGTTTGTAGGGACACTAATATCAGATGGACCACAGGAGGGCAATGCACCTACCTCACCTGTGCGGGGCAGACAAGAACTGTACATTACAATCTATACAATAGACACACACACACAGGCACACAGACACACAGACACACACACAGACACACACATACACATGCTATGGCACCTAACATGCATGTGATATGACAGAAGGCATGCAACATGCATGTGATATGGTAGATGGCATGCAGTGCAGGCAATAATAGTCATAGTTATCATACATCCCTGGGTTGCACACAACAGCATGCATGTGTCATAGCAGAAGGCATGCAAATTACACAATCATAGTAGTAGTTAGCATACATCCCTGTATTACACCATGTAGCCCAGCACAGGTTAACAGTACACCTGCCTGATGTGTGGCATATGACCTTGACAAGCACATGTAGTCTGACATGTGATCTGCTGATGTGTGCAATGACATGCATACATGTTTAACACAATGGTGTCCTGTCAAATATACAGTGGGGTAATGGTGTCCCAGTGGAGTGTTGTCTGTCTGCCCTACAGATATACTGCACATTTAGCTGATGTGCATGGCCATTGCAGGAAATCATGAGGCGTCTCTATTACTATACAGTGTGAGTTACAGACACAGTTCATAGCCACAACTGTGTTCAGATACAATACATATATACTGTGGAATGAGACCCACGTCACTGAGCTGTATACACACTAAACCATGATGTGGAATGTGTGGCACAGGTCACTGAAGTGTATACGGATGACATCCCTGCACATCTGCAACCATATTGCTGCTGTCTGGCAACTATGGTCAAACATGGCTAACCCGTCGGTACACAATGGCCCACATGACATCTGCGTACCACACACACACACACACACACACACACACACACACGAGATGCAAGGATGACATTGATGTTCAACACCAGCAAGGGGAATGTACTGTATCTGTGGGCTGATGTGGATACTGTACAGGTGACTGCTGTCATGTCGTGACACACTCAATATGTTCAACACATCTTATGTGGTGGATTGATGTCACGCCTACACAAGATGTGCACAGGCCTGTAGGATGTCTAGTGTTCCACATCTGCAATATAACCATTACACAAAGGCCATAGCTGGACGTGTAGCCAATGTATGACAGGGTGTACACACAAGCACATCATGTCTACTGTGTGTGTTGCTTCATGTCACTGGCCATCCTCCATGGCCATGTGTGTACATGTGTTGGCCAAATTATTGTCACAGGCATCTATTTCACATGTCTGTGTTGTCCCATATGACATACACCTATAGATGTCATATGCTCCACTGACGACAAGGTTATGCAGACAAAGGGTGGTATGTTTGGTATACAGGATATGTTTTTCAGGATAGTTAGGTAGTGTTGCAGCCAGGCCACTAGATGTCATGGACATGTCAAGATAGCACATCACATTGTGTGACATTCATAGCAGGGCTATGATCCACACCAGTGAATCCTGTGGGCTGGCCGTACTACAGCTCACTGTGTAGTACAGTTTGTATTCCCCACATGTGTAGCTCTGATCTGTAATACATGTACCTACAGAGAACAGCACCTCCACTATTGTATGCACAGCTGTCCACACATCTATCAATGACAGTTTGTGAGGTTTCATGTCAGTGTTTCACATAGTTTGCAAGTGTTGCACATGGGTAGCCATTGTGATGCATTGCAGGTCCGACCTGTATATTGTGACAGGACCATACATTATGTGTACATGTGGTAAATGGCCACATGGCAGATAGATCTGTGCATTAAGATGCCTGATAAATAATAACAGTCTCACCTGCAATGAGCTGCTGTCGCAGTGGAACGCCAGAGGTACCTAAATAGGAGTAGCACAGCAGTATGAGCATTATCCATGCCTGTATGATAGCTACAGGGTGCAATGTGCATGGTAACACATACACCAGTACAATAGACTATATTATGGTGCATGCACATGTGTACATACACAGAGTAGCATACTATAGTATGCGGCATGTGTGTATACATGCCTTGCATATGATGTTACATTACATATTGTACCGTGACACACGCAACTATATGGAATATAGTTGTTATAGGTGCAGTAGTGACTTACTAGGCAACTCCAGGCTCGGTGGTTGAGAGACACCCACCTCCACAATATCAGCTAAGGCTTGTGGATGTTGTTCTGCAGGTGTCCACAGGTTGGCCAGTAGCTCCTCGGTACGTGTAAGTGGGGGCTGGGTTGGTGGCCCACCACCTGTTGCACCTTGTTCCCTGGCGATTTCATTTGCACACTGTTTCGCCAATCTAATGAGGTCTGTACAGTGTCTGCGCACCTGCTGGTATGTGCGGTTGTGGCCACCCACATCATTAACCCTCCTGCGAAGTTCCATCCACAGGGCATCCCGCTGCTGTGCATCCTGTGGCACATGGCTGAACAGGATATCATGATTGTCATGTAGGTATGGGATGAGGGCCTCATCCTCCAAGCAGGTATAAGGGGGTAGCCTTGCATGCAGCATACCTGGAAGACATAATGATGGAGACAGGTCAGAGTAACTCACAGAGACATGCAGAGCTACAGCTGAACGTACATGTGTATTGCATTTATTATGATTAAATAGTTGTCTTTGCAAATCACATGGCACTGACACCACTGATGTTGTATCACACACATGTAACACTCAATGGCGAGTGGATATTATCACCATATGTGTGTGTATGTGTGTGTGTGTGTGTGTGTGTGTGTGTGTGTGTGTGTGTGTGTGTGTGTGTGCGTGTGTGTGTGTCACCTGATTACATTGCTCATACTCCATGTGGATGCTGTCTTGATGAGGGTATGTCTGTTTGCCTGTACTGATGTTCCTACCTATCAGCACGTGGCTGGATGTGTCCACATTAATGCAGTCGACCTTGATGCTGTGTATATGTCACATATAAAGACTTACACTGCCTTAACGGACATGACCTGTGATCCTGCAGACTTGCTCATGGAAGGTTTTACATGTATGTGTTTTGCCATATGCATCTATATGGCACTGTACAGCAATTCAACATCCTGCCATGTATCACCTGTGTTGCACATATTAATCACATGGGACAATGGCTAGCCAGATGGTATTTGCAGGGATGGATATCAACTATAGCATGTACAGTCAAAGTCAGCTGGTAGGCTATATGCCCTGGGCCGTGTATGAATCTAGGATGAAAGGTTACCTAGCTGTAGCCAACAGGTGGGTCTCTGGGGCCAGGTGGAGCAGTGCCACATAACTGATCCACAGGGTTAATGATACATTTACCATGCAGTCATCACGCCATGTCTGAGAGGGAGGTGATGTGCAGCTTTGCTGAACAGGAATGCATAGTATGGCAGGACTGTGTAAAGTGTATGGGACAAGGATCTGTCCAGCATGTGGTGATCCTAGTACTAGGAAGGTGGATGTCCATGAAGTATGTGTTTGAGATCAGGATGTGTATGTGTAGCATGTCCAACATCACTGGGTTGGACATGGATTTATTCAGGGTAGGCACCATGCTACATAGTGGAGATGGGGAATGGGAAGGCTGGTGTAGGCCATCTGAACATAGCCAATACCCCTTAAAGGAAATATGTAATCTGATATGGGTCACTTGAGTGTTGTGTATGGCTGGACAATGATCTCTATATTCATGGATGGCACCCTGTCATGATTAGGGTTGCCACATACAACTACCTGACAGATGTGGTGATGTAACTATCACAGGAAAGACAACTGCCCAGCTGCATCCCTTACACACAGTGTCCATTATGTTGACCGCTGCCTAAGTGGTAGTTCATGGGTACAGGGTTATTAACATAGGGGTGACAATGCAATATGTAGCTGTTAGATTGTGGCCATATGTCACACACCTCACCCACAAAGCCCCTTCTTTATGTTGTCCACAACACTCTGAGTTAGCTATTGCTCCTAGGTCATAGTTATTCGCACACTTCAATAGGCAGATGCCTTCCATTAGTCTGTGTGGTATGAACTACAATGAGGGGGAGTACAATTAATTAACCCTGTCTTACTGTAGCTGGCACTGGTGTGATGAGCATATATTATTCAGACACCTTCTGTAGGGTTGGTTCTGCCAGCAGTCCAGTTGCAAAACACACCTGTGACATAGGAATGTACATCTAGTATACTGAGAGTAGGTGGAACACAGTATGGGTGATGATGTCCTATGACCTGGCAAGGTTATGATATGCAGTGCGAAATCAACCTTACTGTCATCTACATCTGTACTGCTGACATCAAATAATTTTATCAAGGTGCATGGCCTTTCAGACCAGACTCAGCAGGGTAGTAGTGCAGTACTTCCCATTATCAGTGGTGTCTCCCCCTTTGTGGGTTGTGATACCTGTTGGTGTGCACCATTCAGTGTGTACACAGCCTGACATGAAGCTATGTTTTACATGATGTGTATGTGGAGAGCAACTTGTTTTGCCATATGTGTCTGATACAACCTGGGATGTGGACAGGTCCCATGCAGCCTGAGTGCAGCTTGTACCTGCATAGTTGTGGGTTCAGGGGCTCTGTAGTGTACATGGATATATGATTGTGTACCTGTTGGGGGGAACAGTGTGTTTATGTTATCCAAGAGCCTATCTGGATTGCTTATTCATGCTCATCACTTGTTCAGAACTTGTAAGCACTACGTAAGCTACTAATTACTTTAGCACTCGATCTTCCTCATTACCTAGAGGTAAACAGGTTTTGTACATACCTTTCTCACCTGCTTAGAGTAAAATAGCTCTTGTACTCACTTTCCTCACTTATCTAGGGGAAATTAGTTTAATATTCAGGCATGTCCAAGGGTCAGCTGCCAGTGTTCTCTCCTGTCTATTTGATGAATCTGGACATTTTGAGGCAATGTAGACATTGCCTCATGTACACAGACAACCCTCTATGCCTACCACCCAACACTACAACCTGTGAGAGATGCACTTATCTAGCCAAACTGGAGGTAAAGCTCTCTCCAACCAAGACTGACCCTGACAGTCATGTAGAGAAGGTAAACATTCACACCACACCACATTCATTACATAGTCTCACTGAATCTACACCACCATAATCCACACATAGTAACACAAAAACATTTGCGGAGGCTCTCAATAATAATCTGTCTAAGCAACAGAGACCTCCAAAGTGGAAACATAAGCAGCCTACATCCCCCAACACAACCCCAATGGCACATAGCCCACAGAGTCAGTGTGCCACTCAACCGCAGCCTATAAGGCAAATCAACGTACCCAACACACTAGTCATAGGTGACTCTATAGTCAGGCACACTGATGTCCCACTCAATAGGCTAAACAAGGAGAAGGTTACTGTCAGCTGCAGGTTGGGTAACAGGATCTACCAAATAACCCATGCACTCAGGTCACTCCACAACAAGTACAAATATGACTCTGTCATTGTCCATGTTGGTGTGAATGACCTGAGATGTACCTCCCTGGACTACCTAAAAAGAGACATGGAAGAGGTCTCCGAACTTGTAGGCCAGGCAGGTATGACCCTAGCCCTGAGTAGCATTCTGCCATAGCCCAGAATGATACCGCAGTGTGAGGACAAAATGATTGACTTCAACAATTGGCTAAGCTTCTGGTCTCATTCTAAGGGGATCCAGTATCTGCTTGGGATGACATGGTCGACAGACCATGATGCTTTGCCACAGATGGCCTGCACCTATCGCCCCTGGGATTCCAGATACTGGCTAAGGCTCTTGCTACCCCTATAGTGCCTTCTTTAGGCAAGGTTCACATAACATATTCACCACCATAACAGGAACAGGCAATCACAAACTGAGGGTAATGCTACTCAATGCTAGAAGTCTAAATCTCAAAATGCACTCACTCAAGGCACTCCTTGTAATGGAGAAAATCAGTGTCTGTGCAGTGACTGAGACCTGGTTCAAGGCTCCAGAGAGCACCCCTCCACTACCAGGCTAGAATTCATAGCACACTTTTCGGCCATGTAACCTGGACCGGAACACCCAAGGTGGAGGTGTGTCCATATTCATTAAGGATATCCACCCCTAAGGCTAGTTGCTTAGCAAAGTGCATCTGAGGTTATCCAAGTGCAACTACCTCTGGGCTAAACTGCAATCCAAATTGTAGCTTGCTACAGATCCCCCACCATACCCCAAGATTCCCACTCCTCTTTTCTTGATGTACTGGAAATTATTAGGGTTCAACCAAACACCCTAATAATGGGTGACTTCACCTACCCCACCATTAACTGGGAAAACTACTCGTGTACCAACTCATTAGCTCAACGCTTTCTGAAATTCATAAATACCAATGCCCTGGATCAACTTATCCACACACCCACCAGGGGCAACAATATCCTAGACCTAGGCATTACCAACATGAGTGACTGGTGTTCCACACCTGAAGTCAACTCCTCGTTGGTCCGATCCGACCATAAGCTAAACACCCTTGACATCCACACCCCGCCCCCACCTTCCATTAAGGGAACCACAGTATAATATGTCTACAAAGCCAACTTCATGCTTCTTAAGACAGACGTGGTGAACTCCATGACAACCATGCAGATGGGCAATACAGTTACAACTACTGAATCTTACACAAATGCACTCTATAAGCACTTACACGAGTGCATGGATCATGCTATCCCAAACAGAACCAAGATGCTATACTCCTAATTAAGGAAGCCAATCTGGTGATCCCCTGCCATAAACAAACTGTACAACAGAAGGAAGACACTGTTGCAAAAGAGAGTACAATCCCATGCGTGGAGGAGCTCCCTGGTCAGCCTCAGTAAGAAGCTGAGATCCCTTATAAGATCCTCCAAAGCTAGCTATGGAAATAAAACCACCACAAATTCCAACGACAACCAGAAAGCATTCTATAGCTATGTCAAATATCTCAATGTCAACACCCAGATCTGCTCTGAGTTACAGCACAAAGGCACAAACATTACAGAACCAACTGATATTGCCAACATCCTGGCAAATAGGATCAGTGCTACCTTTCCCCCCTCTCACCCCCTAAAGGGCCCATATCTATACAGGAAGAATGCAGAGTCCCTGTAATCACAACTATGCAGGTAAAAGCTGCACACTCTAAAGCCAATATCACAGCATCCATGAGACCGGACAACATCCCAGGCTGCATTTTACACAAACTTCAGAACATACTGGCTCCCCACCTATGCACCATGTTCAATAATAGCCTTGCATCAGGCTTTGTGCCCCCTGAATGGTGCACAGCAACAGTTATCCCACTCCACAAAGGTGGTGTTACAATGGACCATGGGACCTATTGCCCTATAGGCCTGACTAGCCTGGTCTGCAAGGCTATGGAGCACATCATCATGGATCTCAGTCACAGAGACATTGGGTACCTCCAAACCTTTGACCCCTCCCAATTTGCCTTGGTTAAGGGCAGACCATGCCTCCTAAACCTGGTGGACTTATTTAAGACAGTTACCAAGGCATTAGATGAGGGTAAGGAGGTCTACACAGCCTACCTTGACCTCTCAAAAGCTTTCAACACCATTCCCCATTCTGGTATTATTGACATACCCATCCACCTGAACATTAACCCCTACGTTATTAGATGGTTTGCAAAGTGGCTCACAGACAGAACCCACACAGTGGGGGTTGCATACCCTAGGTCCGACTGTAGACCAGTTACAAGTGGCGTCCCCCAGGGCTCAGTCCTAGGACCCCTCATGTTCGGTATATACTTCTCTGAGGTACAGGCAATCCCAGGAGTGCTTTGGCTGAAAAGGTTTGCAGATGACTGGAAACTAAGAGCCATTATTGTTTCCCCAGCTGATACAGACACCCTCTGGAAGGGTCGCACTGAGACGTATACCTGGTGTCAATATCATGGCCTCAAGCTGAATGCCACAAAGTGCATAGTCATCCCATTTGGATAAAACTAATTACCTGTGGACTACCACATAGGTGCTAGTCCTCTACATACAGAAAAGGTAATAAGGGATCTGGGAATCCCAGTAGGTAGCAATCTCTCCTTCAATAAGCATAATGCCAAGGTGGTTAAAATATCCTTCTACGTGGCCATCATAATCTCTAATGGGTTCGCATCCAGAACAAAGGAGGCCATTGTGCCTCTCTACTCATGACTTATTAGACCCATTGAAGGATACAGCACCCCATTTGGGATGTACCTTACAAGACAACTGTAACAGCTTGGAAGACAACAACAATACCACACCAAGAGGATTACTAACCTCAAACAGATGACCTACTCAGCCCAACTAAAGAAACTCCAGCTGTACTCAGTTGCATACCGCGTACTCACAGGTGATCTCTGCTTGACATACAAGGTCCATGTCCAACTCAGTATTGCTGGATATGCTCCACCTAAACAGAAGCCCCTGAAAGCCACATGCTCTAGGGATATACACCTAACCACAACGATGACTAGGACGTGCTGGATGGATAGTTCCCTGACCCAGAGACTCCCCATGCTTTGAAACATGATTCCAATGTACATCAGGCAGGGCCCCTCACTAGCACTCTTCAAGAGAAACCTTGACAGGTGGATGGGAGACAGACATGTACCCCGGGGATCACTGCAGTGGCTCTGCTGGACAGAGGCACATGATCTAATGGCTCTGGTGTTCAGAGGCACAGGGAACTAACCTAAGGGGGTGGCGGAAGCCAACACACTCTAGCTAGGCTTATAAATACCCAGGGGCAGACAGCCTAGTACCTACCTTTGAACTTATTACATGTCTTATCTGCATGGATTGTTAACTAGCTCTTCCATTTTACTTTGCTATCATGCTGTCAAACTGTTGGGTGACTGCAAGTCATATGTATCCTGTTATTGTGCATTGTAAATGCCAATAGACATAACTAATGTTTGCCTAACATAACAGTAATGCTATGTAACTTGTAATACATATCTGCCTACAATACTGTACATTACACAGTTATTGGCACAATATCCCACAATGCATATCATACTTGCACAGTAGGCCAACCTTCGACATGTTATTCTCAGTAATACACCCATACATATGCCTACTGTTACAATATATCAACATATACTATCTCCTGTTATAGCACATACTTGTTGGACCAACCCTGCCACTGTCAGCGGCTGGTGAGGATTAGTTGGGTTCAAAGCCCTTATATAGCATCCCTTGTGGTGTATGTGGTGTTTGCCTTGTGACCTACAGCAGTACACACATAAATAATACAAGTGTTACTATGCTCAACAATACATCACTACAAGATAACTGTTTCCACTATATGCATTGCGTACACTTTAAATATTACAGAACAGATGCTACATACACAGACATACTGAGTATTCTACATACCTTATTAGTAGCCCGAGGCGTTGTTGACTGTTATTTCAATCCTTTTCAGTTTGTGATTAAATCTTCTTTGTAACGGTCTGCTGGTGTATACAGATGGTTTGAATGTGTGATAAGCCATCCTTTTATTAGTTAAATATCGGTAACGTGCTATCCTTATCACCAATTGGTGTTCCAAAGTAGTTAATTAGTTGCACATCAGCTGTGCAGCTACTCCATTAGCCAATACCATGGCAACAGTGGTGTATAATCATTTCAACACCTATATGGAGACAGACAGAGATATATTATCTTCATGACTCCCGTGGATTGTGTGTAATGGCTAGAAGATGTTCTACATGTGAGTACAGCTGTTATATTTCAGAACATTGCTACTTATGCAGGGTTTGCTTGTACCTGATACTTCTGCAGATGTTTCAGTCTGGCAAGGATGTTTGGGAAGCTCAAGGCTGTATGGCTATGCATGAAATGTTAGGTGGTTTACAGTGTGCTCACCAGACATCCTTGGTTTGGTGTACATGTGTATCATACTGTGCTGTTAATCAGTAATTGGTAACACTTCCCGGTGTACCCACAACCCTCTGAAACGGGATTAGTGCAAACAAACCCTGTAACATCAGCAGCTGTTCCATTGTATGACAGCAACTATTTCACATAGGACCATGTTAGTGTGTTTCTGACAAGGTATGTTAAGGCTTCCGCAGATGTCATACAGTGAGTGAATGATTTGTGATGTTATTACAATTTATTTTGTAATTATTTTGGGTGTGGGGGTGATGTTGGTGGGTATACATAGCAGATGCAGGTGTGTAGGAACTGCTTTTATACATAATCGATATGTACACGAGGGTTCCTTCCCTATTTGAACACCTATCCTTTAGTGGACTAATACTATGGTAATTGCAGGGTGATTCATTAAGACACTGTTAATTGGTTTCTGTAGGTGATGTTAGTCCTTGAATCCTTTCGGCAATACATCGGAATGTAATAAAGTGTTGCTACACGAAAGCTGTGTATTTCTGTCATAGGTATTTGTAGTCAATGGAGTTGTGTTGGTGACTGATCCTCACAGGCTCATGTCCATAGCACATATTTGCAATAGTGTATAGGCATATACTCTCCATATCCTTTGTTCATAAAGTTTGGTTGTGGCGGAATGTGTGATTGCTATGGTCCATGTTATACTCATATATGAACACTTCATCCACTGTATACGGGATACCTATGGAATCCCAAACGCACAAAATTCCGACGCTCACAGTACTGGGCCCAGACTCCCATACCCCACATTACCGACAGCGGCAGTCTAACTCGCAAAAGTAACCCAAACATGGAGCACACACACACACACACATACACACACACACACACACACACACACACACACACACACACACACACACACACACACACACACACACACAGACACACTGCTACCCACCACATCCAAACAAACCATCCTACACTACGTATGAGCAGGTGGGAAAGCCCCCCTACACCCCCATGTGGGTGGTTGTGCCCCCACACCCCCCTACTTTAATATTCTACCTCCTAGATCGCACAAAGAGACGCACAAAGCAAACCCACAACCACACATTACAGTCCCCCAGGAACACACACCACACTCAGAACACACACTTACACACACTACAGCCCTCAGAAACACACTTACACACAGTAACCTACCTGAACCGCAACATCAGAAGCACTGACTAAATGCCCCTTAACATCGGGATTTTAAACCTCGTGCTTCTGGTGTTTCGGTACTGTGGTCTTTCGGACTTTAAGCCTCATGATTACGCGCGTCGGTATGTCAAGCAGTCAGTATTTGGTAGATATCCCACTTATATGTACCTCCATGGCTATGTAGATGTTCTTAACCTATCTATAGATCTACATATATATATATATATATATATATATATATATATATATATATATATATATATATATATATGTATAGCCCCATATATTGACATATATCTCTCTCTCTCTCTCTCTCTCTCTATATATATATATATATATATATATATATATATAAATAATATATATATATATATATATATATATATATATATATATATATATATATATATATATAGCATACACCTTTCATTGGGTACATGCCGGTTTGTCCTATTTCCACACATTCCTACCTTTTGTGTTTTAACCTGTCAGTATGCACAGATGCCGTTGGTACATCTCAGGTAGCTTAGTGGTAGGTTATTGTGAAGATTGTGTACATGGTTTTGTGTTCTAATCCTGGCAGTGGTAATTTTACCTCTCAGAGCAGGCACTGGTAGTGCAAGGGTGATTAATGCACATTTCAGTGGTTATGTGTTCCAAATGTTTATTATTCTATGGAATACTACCTATATATGCAAGCTGCGGTTAAGGTATACTATGTAACATGTAAAGCATCTCTGACTTTATTGGGATTTGACCAGGACTCCACAGATATTATGCAAATGCTGTAGCCATTACACTATTGACATTGACATGCCTTCTGTCTATTTCCTATGTCTATGAATCCTATGTGTAAGCTTGGCTACACAACAGGCGGAGCCACCCACACCCATTGAGCTTCTCAAAATACCGACATGACACATGAATTGGGAGACTATACATTAACATCCTAACTACATTTGGCATAGCCACTCACTGACACACTTCAGGGGAAACCTTGATGTGTGACTGGCCAACAGTATATACACCCCTGGGATCATGTGTCCCAGACACATACAGCCAGGGTGTGGGGGAGCCACTCCAGTTCTACAGCTGCAAGACCTGCTGGGGAAATTGAATGCTGTTGGTTTGTCATGTTAACATGCCCTTTTGAGATCACTATGTGCCCCTATCACCCTACAGCACACCAGTCTTCTACAGCTTCCAGCAACTCTTCCAGGAATCACTTCATTGGCTATGCTTGACAGAGGCTCAGTTACTTCATCAATGGTGCAGGTAAAGCCACCATACTGTAGCTATGCTTCTAAATGCCCTTGGGCAGATAGCCTACTACCTATCTGTGAACCTCTACATTGCAGGGCATCATATGTGATTATACAGAGTTTTCTGATCACAATATACAGTGTAGATTCACCATGTAGTCGGACAACAGTTAAGTACAGCAACAGCATACAGACTACAGATACATAATCACACCAAAAGCCTATCTTGGAAGCTAGTGGACATGTATAGGTTTCAGGCTTTGTATGGCTTACCAGTAGGTTACCTACAGGAAAGATGGGACACAAGCACAGACGGGATACATGCACAGTAACAAGTTTGTTTATTTGTGGCTTTAATTTAAATATTTTTTTACTTAATTAATTGATTGCTTGATTGGAAAAGCACAATGTATAAAAAGCATTCTCTTTTTATATGGGAGGAATATTTGGTTGTATGTGTTTTGATGGTCTCAAGAAGTTGGCTTATCTTTTGCCAACGAAAGCGCTTACCAATAAAGGAGTTAGTTCTACAAGTCCGCTCGCCTTTGTTGTTTTTTAACAGATGGGATACATACCTGCAACAATTCCATACCAACTTGTATATGTCAGCCTAAGGCTTTGGAATGCTGGCCAAGCATATTGGCGCACCCATGGTGCCATTTTTAGGCAGGTCTCAGAGGTAGCTCTCACCTCCATGAACTGCACAACAGCAGAACCAATGAGGGTTAGGCTACTCAACACCAGGGGAAGTACTCACAACATGTATGCAGTCACAGCACCCCTCAGTATGGACAACATCTACATCTGTTCTGTGACTGGGACATGTATAAGGCTCCTGTGAGCACACCGGCACTACAAGACTACTACCCATAACACACATTTCAGCCACTGTACATGAACTGGCACAGACATGGAGGGGGTGTATCCATATTCATCAGGGATACCTACACCTCCACGTTAGTGGGGCAGCATGATACCTCTGTGATCATCCATTTGCAGCTAACATCAGCCACGACTGCAATGCAAACTGTGAGCTGCTACAGATAACCCTCCATGACCCAGGAGCACCACTACAACTATCTGGAGACAGTGGTAAACATGACAGTCCTACCAGACACCCTGTTATTGGTCAATGTTGGCTACCCTACACTTAACTGGATAACCTACTCAAGTATTCACTTCCAGGCCCAGCACTTCCTGGGATTTATCACCTCATATGGCCTGTATCAGTTGGTAGATGGACTAACGAGAGGTGAAAACATACTAGAAGTGGTAATCACTGACATGTGCAACAGGTGCACTACAGCAGAGGTATACAGGTCACTGTTTAGATCTGACCATAAACTATTCACTGATGATTTCTACTCCCAACCATCTCCCCCAGCCAAGGAATACATAGTGAATACCTTTCCTACAGCTAAATCCACAGTACTAATGACAGAGGTGGGAGGGTTCACAGCCCCCACGCTCAGGGATGACACTGCTCAAGATACAGACAGAATAACGAATGCACTCTATAAGCACCTACAAAGATGTATAGGTCGTGCCATCAATGGTAAACCAGGACTAGCTACTCCTACACAAGGACACCAGTCTGCTAAACCCCTGCATTATACAGGCTATACAACAGATGTAGTACAGTAGGCCAGAACAACAGCAAATCCCAAGACATGCAGACGTCCGGGACCAGTATTAAGATACTTATGTTACTCATGTAAACATCCAAGGCTGACATCCACAGGTAAATAGGCATGGATTCAGAATATGACCACAAAAGCTTCTTTGGCTATGTCAAGGATGTAAGCAGTAACACACAGATTTGCAGTGTGCTGGTGCAATATTGCACTGAATATACTGACCCTACTGATATTACCAACACACTTGATGATACATTTGGAGCAAGCTTCACCCCCTACTGGGCCCACAACAATACCCAAAATGTACAATATCCCAGACATCTGTGACATACAGGTGGTAATGGCCCTTTCAAATGGCATGACAGAGCATCAATGGAGACAGATGGTGTCCTGCAAACACTACAAGACAAAGTGGCTCCCCCTCTAATATAGCAATTCAACATCAGCCTCTACATAGGCTACATGGCCATTCACTGGCACATGGCAACAGCTATTACACTCCACCAAGGTGGTGACACAACTGACCATGGTAACTACCACCCATAGGCCTGAGTAGCCAGATCTGCATGGCTATGGAGCACATCCTCATGGCACTCATGAACATAGACAATGGTAACCTCCAGACATTTGACCCAACCCAGGTCACCTTGACTGAGTGCAGATCATGCCTAATGAACCAGTTTGACATCTTACAGCCACCTAGACTTTAGGTGTGGGGTGTGGTACCTGGACCTCGCCAAGGGTTTTGACACCATTCCCCACTCAGGTATTATTTCCACACTCACCAGCCAGTACATACACCCATACATCACAGGTTGGTTTGCCAACAGGCTTACACACAGAACCCACATGGCAAGCCTAGCAGCCTCCAGGTCCAACTCTTGACCAGTCACAACTGGTGTCCCACAGGACTCAGTCCTGGGATCCCTACTGTTTGCCATATACTTCTCAGAGGTACGGGCTAACACAGGTGGACTACAGCAGGCCGTGTTTGGTGATTACTGCAGACTGGGAGCAATAACTGACAGTCCAGCTGTCAGAGATGTCCTTCAAGGGGCCTCACATAGACCAACACAGGGTGTCAGAGTGATGGCCTCCAGCTAAAGGCCACATACTGCATGGTCATTCCATTTTGGAAAACTACACACACACATATTATCACATGAGTGGCAGACAGTATAATTTAGATGACATAATGGGTATGTGTGGACTATATTACATAGTGATCTCTCTTTTGACAGTCATATGTGTGAAGTAGTTAGGACATCCATCTTTGTAGGCCATCTGATTACTTAAGGGTTCACATCTAAACAAACTTAGGTTATTGTGCCCCTTTACTCATCAGTCATCAATCCCATCATCGAGTATGATAACCCATTTTGGATGTACCTCATTAGACACATCTGACAGCTGGAAGGGCCAAAAACATACCTCGCATAGAGGGATAATGCCCTCAGACATGTGTCCTATGCTGCCAGACTACATAAACTCATGCATTACTCAGTGGCATCTCGATTACTCAGGGATGATATTTGCTGGCCAACAAAGCCGTGTCCAAGTCAGGCTTAATGGATATGCTCCACCTATGGGCATCCATGTCACAGTGAGCCACACACTGTAATGAGCTACACCTTGCCACAACCATAACTGGAAGATTCTGGAGTGACAGATTCCTGTCACAGGTACTCCCCATAATTTGAACTATATCCCTGATTACATTATACGTAACCCCTCACTAACACTCCAGGGAATCCTTGCAGAGTGGGTGGGGAACACTGGATCTACCCCAGGGTTACCGCAATTGGCTCTGCTCCACAGAGGGACAGTTAGTTAATCAATGGGGTGGCGACAGCAGACACTTTTTGGCTATGCTTATGACTGGCCTCGGGCAGTTAGGCATGTACCTACCTATGTATCTATGAACATATACATACAGTATGGACACATGCTGATAGCTTAATTTACTGTTCAGGTATTGGCTTATCTTGTGTCAATGGCAGTTGTGTGTATAATAGTTGAGGGTTGCCTATGTAGGATGCACAGTAGACCACCTATACATGACAATTTACAGGTGGTCATGTGTGTGTGCCATCCATGTTTGCTGTGTGTGCAGGTGGAGAAGGGTGTCAGTCCATAGGTGCCTACACTGTCAGTGTGTGCTATATGCTTCCTCTTTGCCAAGGCATGGGCATACTGGGCATGCCTCCATCTGCCTACTGGGGCTGGCACAGGGTGTTCGTGGTCTGAGTCCCTCTGTGCCTATGAGGCCCTTGGCAATGGTGGTGGGCTGTGAGGGTCTTCACCATTCTGTCCCTGCTGTAGTTGTTTCTGCAGGATCATATTGTGCAGCATAGCACATACTATGAAGATGTGGGCACATGTGCCTGGAGAGTACTGCAAGGCTCCACCAGATATGTCCAAGCAATCGAACCGTGATTTTGGCATCCCAAACACGTGCTCTATGATGATTCTGGTTTCTGTGTGTGCCTCATTATGGCATTCTTGCGTGGCTGTGTGTGCATTTCTGATGGGAGTCATCATCCACGGTTCCAGTGCATAGCCAGCATCCCCCACCAGGTGGCCATATGGGATGTCCCCCCTGGCAAATACCTGATACAGCTGTGAGGCATGCCAGATGTGGGAGTAGTGATAGCTTCCAGGGCTGCCAGCATACACATCCATGATAATGCCCTGGGCATTGCACATGACCTGGCACTTCATGGAGGAGTATCCCTTGTAGTTTATGTAGCACTTACCCTGCTCACCGGGTGGTGTCTTGATGTGTATGTGCGTGCAGTCTATTGCACCCAGTACCTCTGGGTAGTCTGCCACATGGTGGAAGAGACTCATATTGCTGGCCAACTCCTCCTGCATTCAGGCTAAGTATATGTGCTCATTGGCATGTGGTAACATGGCATCCAGGAACTGGTGGAATACCCTGGATGCTGATGCCTGTGAGATCCCCATGATATCCCCAGTTGGCCTTTGAAAGGTACCTGTGGCCAGTATTCTCAAGCTTACACATACCTTCGTGTCCACTGGGATGGGTTCCCCTCTGTTATTTCTGGCTCTGAGGCATGGCCAGCACAGCTCAACAAGTTGCGGTATGTTGTCCCTGTCCACTCTGTAATGCTCTACTATCTCCAGATCATGTAGCCCCTAGTAGGTTACCCTGGGTCTGAACACTCTTCTCCTCCTCCGGTGCCTGAAATGGTTCTCAGCATCATCCTCCACATCACCATTAGTCTCCAACACATGCTGGTGAATCAAAGCTATGGCAGCCCCTAACATGTACATATTAAAAGTTCCCCGTCTGTATACACCAATGGTGCAGAGTGTCTGGGAATACACAAGTGTGTGTGGGGGGCTTTCACACCTTATACTATTGTGCAATGGATGATGCTGGTGTAATTGGGTGTGTATGTGCAATTCCAGCTGCAGGGTATCTTAATTATGGGTTTTACAGCAGGTACTGCTATTGTGGGGCCTTTGGTGTTGACTTACGCTTGGCTGCCGTGATTCATCTATTGCCCTTTACTTCACTTTTCAACCCGATTCCCCTCCCATTGTCCGGCATGCATCCAGCTGCCTGCTTTCTTGTTTTGTACTTTCCCAATGCAGGACTGTGTTGCGAAATGTGTTATTTAGCTGATCTACTGCAAGTTTGCTTTGTTCTGCTGTGACAGTTCTCTTTTCTTTGCAGTACAGCACCTCTCCTTTCCTGTTCTGCAGGTAGCTGCTAGCAGCCTTGTTAGCTGTTGTTACTGGCCCAATGTCAGTTCCTAGGTGTTAATTACTCATTTGAACTCCAATTACCATGGTGCAGCATTTCCTTATTGTCTTCCCGTATCCTTCCTGTTTCAGCTATGGTGTGTGCCGTGCACAGCCGTTTACCGGGTTTCGAGCACGTTTTCATCCACGTTCACATAGACTTTCGGTTACCTTGTGTGCTCTCAGCTAAGCAAAGCTATGGCTACTTCCACACCCCTATCCTGCGGCTTTGCTTAGCAACAGGCAACCCGGATTAGCAATACTCCAATGTGCTTACAGCTAAGGTGGCGCACCCCTCTCTTGATGTCATGTTTATCTCCAGGCCACACCTCGGTGTTGTACCACTAGGATGTGTAGTACATCCTTACACTGGCGGGGATTTTGCGATTCAGTATTACTTGACTCATTTGCATGGCACTGACTACTAATTCCTAGGTACTATGCAGAACACTGTCACAGACCCTTAGCAACCCTTGTGCCATGGTTGTGGTGTAGCATGCGTGCCATTGACTATTATGGGGAATTCATGAATTGTGTTACATTGCAGTTTTATGACATCTAAATATATTTTCATTGTGATCCTGTTTGTGCACCGATGCACTGTGATTTTACTTTGCGTTAGTGTGGCCATGACATTAAATGTTATTTTGTATGTGTTGTGCATGTTTTTTTATGCCATTGGCTATATATTTAGCCATTGGCATATATTAACATTATAATACATAAGTTTGGTCCACTTTCATGGCTCCAATTTTATGTTTGAAAAAATGTAAACTGTTTTTTTTGGTTTACATTTTTGCATGCTTACGCTATGCCTGCACCACTTCATGAATCACTATATACCTTCATTTGCATGCTACACTGCTGTACATGGGGTAATTAGCATACATGCACCTGGAGCTGCGCAGCTCTGGTGTACGCTGGTAGTGCACATGGAAACAGCTCATACCTGAATCGCTCGGTGGCCATATTTGGCATTAGATCACTGACGCTACTCCTGCACCTGGTGCAAGCTTCATGAATCCTGGGGTTTGTTATTCACTAGAATCAACCAGAGTAATACATTTTCAAGTATTTCTTAAGGATGTCTGTGGAACCTGTTATGCCTATTCCGTATGTCCATTTTATCATGGCACTCTGGTGTTGCTCACACTGTTCTTTGTGTCTTAGTGCATCTCTAATGTGCCCAGTGACATACAGGTAGAAGAAGCAAGCTGATAATACTTATCTGGTAATGCAAAGCACAGCCTTTGCACTGTAGGATGATGTTCCTTATTTTGCCAGTAGTACAGAATAATTAAAGTGCACCAATGTTGTGTTTTACAAGCATCTAAATGTGTCAATTTAGATAAACATGTGCCAAAGAAGAGATTGCTAAGGCTGCCATAGAGTCAATATGCATCTGAGAGAGACAGAGGTGCATTCAAAAACAGTACACTTCAGTTCAGACACAAATTCCGGACTGCTAAATCACTTTACATTTCAAATGCACAGCAAGGAAACATTCTATCTCAGACCTGAAATTTGTTTATTTAATTTATTTATTCATTTGATAACTTGGTTGCTCCACAGATGCCAGACTGTGTCTTTGTCAACCACAACCACTGCTATAAAATAATAATTAAGTGTAATTAATACAAATTATGCTAAGATGCAACAAACATAGTCAACACTTCTGACAAGCCTGAAGCAAACTTTCCAGTTACAGAGTCAATTAAGTTACCTGCACTGTGGCACCAGTTGTTGCATCTTTCAGCTTTTCCCAGTTAGGGGTTGCCACAGCGGAACTCTGGTCTGCTAATGATTGGTAGTTGATTTTTACGTGCCGAGTTACCAGCCCTGACGCACAACCTTCAACGAAGGTACACCCATTCATGCATGTCTCCACGCAGAAGACACTCTAGCTGAGAATCGAACTGGACAGCGTCTTACTGTGAGGCGACAATGCTACCGCAACACCATCACCGCGGGTACCAGTGTTGATAGGTATTTAATAGGGGCACCCCTTCTTCAGTGTAGAGCGAAAAACCTGGATGTTGCTTTGAGGTAATAGACTGCGCTGTATTATAAATTCTATAATGAGAATATATACAGTCTTTGCTTTTGGAGTGAAGATCATGATTAGGGATCCCACAATTTAGGAGAGAACAGGCAAATGATCCTAGAGTTCTTGGATGTGAGTAAAAACTATTGGAGAAGATGAAATTGGAGTGGAATATCCAGGGGTTAGTAGCAGGGATATTCAACAGTAACATTACTGTATTATCAGCCACATTATAAGTAAATAAGATAATCAGTTTATAAATCCACATTCTACATATCTCTTATTTAAAATAATATAAAATATGGTTTAAAAATAAATACATAAAGTCAGTGTAAACAAGCATGCATGTATTTTCACAGATACAGTTCCTGTGCTTTTGGCTTTTTTCAGCAACCACTCTGGTTTCCTCCCACATCTCACCAAACAGCATTAGTGATTCTTTCCATTGTCCATACCTATACATAAAGTGTGTAACTCGCCAAATATAAATATTCTCTAGCATAGCAGTATCACTTCCCTGCCTTACACCCCGTGCTTGCAAGGATAGGTTCTGGCTTCCATGCCCCCCACCCCAGTCACCACCACCAAAAAAGAATGGACTGCTATGTGATGAAAAAAGGACTAACACTTTAATTTGCTGAAGTGATAGTATAGTAAGCATGTTTCACAATAACCTGTGCATGCATACATGTATTTCTGTGAAATGCTTGCATTTCCTCCCACATTCTAAAGTGATCCTCTCAACTACTCATAAGTGCTTACTTTTGGAATACCAAGGACCATAGTGATAATCCCTTAAAATAGTAAGACTGAAATATGTGGAATATATATACTAAACCTGACACTGAAGTACCCCAAGAGTATACCCATTACTCTGAAGTGCAACAAACTTACAAGCAGCAGAAGGGTGGGGCACTCAGCACCCCCCCCCCTTGAAGGCTGCTAATACATTACTAACTTCACAGCAAGATTTGAATGTTAAAATTGTTGGAAGGTCTTTCATTTCTGAACAACAGCTACCATAAGTAAACATGACATGTATAAGTTATAGTATGCATGGGTCTTAAGATGGACCAATGTCTATGAAAAAGATTGAAAAATAGCAATTTTGTGTACAAGCATACCAATATAAGACCTGCAACAAATTAATAAAGAAAAATGAAAAATACTTCCATGGCACCATTTTAACAAAACTTATTTAAAGTGGACATTTTATGATAGCTGTAAGGTACACCTTATGTCTTAAAGAAAAAGAGCATTACAGCTGGTGCTGCACAAGCACATTTCATATGATGTTCTGAGTGAAATTGATAACACATCATACTTCATTAATTAGTAATTTTGCATCTATTAATTCTGCACAATATAGAGAAGCTTTCCCCCCATGTTTACTCTGTAATTTGACCTTGCCTTGATAGCTAGCATGGTTACCAAAGTGCAATAAATAAATATACAATTATCATTCAGTGCTTTACTGTCCATAGGTTAGTACTAAGCTAATTGCCCTTGCGAGCCATTTTCAGCCTAGCCAATTATCCCTTGGGAGACTCAAACCCTGCACTGTGCGTTTGTAAGGCAAACACCTTAACCATTAGGCCACACTCCCAACCCTTCAATCCAGCTTACAAAATCTTTTTACTTTCCAAAGGCAGTCTTTAATATACATATGTCCTTACTTTTCAACCTCCTCGATAAACAGGGATAAGACACCACACCCAAGTGTGTAATATAAACACCTACATAAGTAGTTACAAAATATGCAGTATGTGGTTCTTGCTTTCATGCACACAAATTAGGTAATTATATGCATTTCTCTAAAATATTCAGTATAAATACTGTCCTGAACCTACGTGCAATTATACACTGACATGGCATGCCTGAAATACCTGGAGTGCCCTGACCACGGAAACATTATACAACTTCCCACATCCAAAATGACCAGCAACTTATAGCTTTTCTAAGATGCTTTTCAGTTAAATTTTGTTTTGAAAGGAAAGTTCTTAGTTAAATATTCAAAAATACTTTTGTTGATTATGATGTTAATGAGAGTTCAAATGTGTGTTCAGCTGTTATGAACTGTTTTTCATTTATTCATTTACTTTTTATATTCTTATTAATAAGAAGACTTTAGTTTAAAAAGTGTATCAAAATAAGGGATAATTCTTCACTAACATTGCCAACAAAAATGAAAAGAATGGAAGATTTTAACTTTGGTGGGATGTTCCTTGATATATAAGATTTGACCACTTGAAAAACATTTCTACTGCTACGTCATTTTATATGAACATGACCTGGTTTCAAGAAAAACTTAGACCAAGTAATATATTCAGTTCAAAAAGCTCTTCTTAAAGTAGTTTAGGTTCAAACAAAAATGACTTTTGCACAAGAACAGTATTCCAAGCAGAGATATTAAAATCAACATCATGAGAACCAAGCATAACAAAATCAGAGACTGATAACTGATACAGGGGAAAAGAAAAACAGACTGATTTTTTGAATCAAAGTACAAGGCTGATATATAAGATGGAAGACATGGAAAACAGAGA
This sequence comes from Protopterus annectens, assembly GCF_019279795.1. Taxonomy (NCBI): domain Eukaryota; kingdom Metazoa; phylum Chordata; order Ceratodontiformes; family Protopteridae; genus Protopterus; species Protopterus annectens. The sequence goes on along the minus strand of NC_056737.1, from coordinate 1,414,841,573 downwards.
AAGAAGAATAATTTAAGAATCTATAGAGTACCAGAAAGAAGGAAAGAGATTAACATAGTGATTTTTCTAACTGCTTTTATTAACCAGGAAAGTCCTACTGGGCATTGTCCATTTCCATCTGAGCTCAGTGAGAAAAGTTCCAAGGGCACATAAACCAAACCTTCAGCAAAATCAAACTTTCTACCCATACCCATAATACTTTTTTTTTCTTTTGTAGATAAGAACCCAGTTTTCAAAGCACCTTGGTCAAATCTACCTGTTAAGGTTAGAACTAATATAATAAGATTTAACAACTATGTAGCAAATACTAGGTGGAAAATAAAAGTGTGTTACCCATTGACTAAAGTATGAAAACAAAATATTAAAATTCATACTCTGTACCCTTTTATACAAACATTTTTCTCAACATTGGTACAAAATGTTTAATTATTTGAAGGAAGCAGTATTATATGCACAGAATAATAAAATCATACCAAACTCTGAGACTATGGAATGGAATGATATTGTTAAAGGATACAATCTGAAAGAGACCCAGTCATCACTGTTCCAAGATCTGTCATGCAGTAGTTCATAGGTTCATAGGTTCATACTAGGCTATCTGCCCGAGAGCATTTACAAGCCTAGCCCATAGTTTTGTGGCTTACGCCACCCTTTTAGTATGGGGAACTATACCCATTATTTTGCTGTGCCTCTGTTGAGCAGTGACACTGAGGTAATCCCTGGGGTATATCTGCGATCTCCCATCCATTGGTCAAGATTTCTCTTGAACAAGGCCAGCGAGGTGCTCTGCCTCACATATACCGGGATTTTATTCCACAGCATAGGGAGTCTTTGGGTGATGAATCTATCCCTCCAGCACGTCCTATTAATAGCTGTGTCGAGGTTTAAGTCTCCCGCCCTTGTGGCTCTGACGGATCTAGATTTTTTGAGGTGAAGCATATTCATCAAATCTGGGTTTGACATGGCCTTGTATGTTAGGCAAAGGTCACCTCTGAGCAAGCGTGCGACTGAATAGAGCTGGAGTTCTTTCAGTCGGGCAGCATAGGACAGATGTTTGAGACCCTTTATCCTTTTGGTGAGGAACTTTTGTGGCCTCTCCAGCTGCTGCAAGTGTCGGGTCAGATACATTCGAATGGGGCATTGTACTCAATCATTGGTCTGATGAGTGATGAGTATAGGGAGACTATGACCTCCCTTGATCTAGATAAGAATCCCTTCATGATAAGGTGGGCAATGTAGAAGGTCTTCCTAACTACTTTAGCTACATGGGTGTCGAATGACAGACTACTATCAACCTGGGTCCCCAGGTCCCTGATAACTTCTTCTGTACTCAGTGGATTGCCACCTATTTGGTAGCTAGGGGTAACCTTGTTTTTCCCGAAGGGTATGACTATGCATTTTTGGCATTTAACTTTAGGCCATGGCTCTGGCACCAGTTATCCATTTCTGTGAGACCCTTCTGAAGGATATCTGTGTCAGATGTGTTTTCTACTATGGCCCAGTTTGCAGTCATCTGCAAACTTTGTCAGCCATAACCCTCCTGTGTTTGCTTGTACTGAAAAGTAGATGCCAAACAAGAGTGGGCCCAGGACTGAGCCCTGTGGTACACCACTTGTGACAGGCTTTGAGTCTGACATGGCGCCAGCAACTCTGACCCTGTGGGTTCTGTCACTCAGCCAGTTTGCAACCCATCTTGTGATGTATGGGTTAACATTTAAGCTGATGAGTTTTTCAATGATACCCGAGTGGGGTATTGTATCAAAGGCCTTCGCCAGATCGAGGTAGGCTGTATGGACTGCCTTTCCTCATCAATGGCTTTGGTGACTGTTTCAAAAGTCAACCAAGTTTAGAAGGCATGATCTGCCTTTGACAAAGCCAAACTGGGATGGATCCAAAGTCTGCAAATTCCCTATGTCTTTATTTATGAGGTCCATTATGATCCTCTCCATGGCTTTGCAGATAAGGCTTGTCAAGCTAATGGGCCGGTAATTTCCAGGGTCGGTGGAGGCACCGCCTTTGTGAAGTGGGACCACAGTTGCAGTGCGCCACTCCTGGAATGTATCCAGAGGTAAGACTATGATTAAACAGCTGTCCTAGCTGTGGGTTTAATTCCTCGTTGAGTTCGTGGAGCACACAGCCGGGATACCATCAGGTCCCATGGATGCTGTGTTTTTGCTTTGGAGAGAGCAGTTCTCACTTGGGCGTTGGAGATGTTTGGGGCTGCAATCGCTTGGTATAGATATCTCTCCTTTGGGGAGGGGAGAAGTTTGCACTGAACCTGTCAGCCAGTATGTTGGCAATGTCTGTAGGATCAGTAATCTTCACATCATTTTGAACTAGTTCTGAGCATATCTGGGAGTTTCCTCCCAGGTTTCTAACATAGCTAAAGAAGGCCTTATGATTGTCTTTTGAGTCTTTAGCTATTTTTCTCTCAAAATTTGCTTTGGATGATTTTATGAGAGCTCTTAGTTTTTTACTTATAGTGATCAAGGGTGTCTTACCTTTTAAGGATTTTGCTCTATCTTGTAGTAGCTTCCTCCTTTTGTTGTAGAGTTTGTTTATGGCTGGGGTCCACCAGAGTGGACGCTTGCCTTTGGTACAAAGAGTCTTTGTTTTGCTTGGGATTGCCTTATCCATGCAGTCCTGCAGGTGCTGGTAGAAGGCATGTGTAAGTGATTCAGCAGCTTGAGTACTGTTTTCCGTCGGCTCGGGGGCCTTAAAGGAGACCACACTAGTCTTTAGAAGTGTGAAGTCGGCTTCGAGAAGTTCTTTACTGTGGTCTTTTTATTTCAGGTGGGGTGGGATGAGGACCTCCAGCGAGATTAGTTTGTGATCTGATCTCACCAGTGAGGGGTATACTTCCGGTGTTGAACATTGTGCTCCCATGTTCGTGATGATGAGATCAAGTATGTTTTCTCCTCTTGTGGGGATGGTGACTAGTTGTTCCATGGCATTTGAGTTTATGAATTCCAGGAACTTTTGGGCTAGGGTGTTTGGGCTTGAGTAGTGTTCCCAGTCTATATTAGGGTAATTGAAGTCACCTAGTATGATGGTGTTTGGTGATACATTTATCCCCTCTAGTGTTTTCAGGAAGGCCATGTGAGGTTCCTGAGTTTGTGAGGGTGGCCTGTAACATGCTACAATTTGCAGAGCAGTCTTGCCTATGGTTAATTGCACCTGGATGGTCTCCGATGCATCGTGCGTTGCCACCAGTCTTGAGGTGTGGGTGTCTTTGATGAATATGGATACCCCCCCTCCTTTCTTGGTATTGTCCGGATTTTGGGGCCGGAACGCATGATAAGAGGTAAAACCTGATAGTGCTGGGGTGCTCTCAGGAGCCTTGAACCAGGTTTCTGTCACTGCACAGACATCGATGTTCTCCATACTGAGAAGGGCCTCGAGTTAGTATTAAGAGATGTCAGTCTCTGAAGCTGGCAAATCAAGGAAGAAAGAATGCTCAGTATTTCAGATAATATATATACATATATATATATATATATATATATATATATATATATAGTTTCACTTTGAAATCACAAATTCTCACTGTATCGAAATTCTTATGATCAAGACGAAAGCACTGAATTCTTACAATCCTGAAAGTTCAAGTAATCGAACTGCACATTGTCGAATTTCACAATATCGAACAATACACGGCAGAGATTGTATACTTGTGTGTCTTTTAATTAACTTTAACACATCACTTCAACAATAAATATATATAGCAAACACCGTACTTCTCTTACTTGTGACAACACACGTGTATATTACAACATACCATCTGTTCATACATATTATGGGTTATAATTTTCCCTTCTCCTTAAAATAGTGTGATCTCCGAGATGGTATATGTAATGTATGGGGGGGGGGGTGCAGGGGGGGCTTGCCCTCCTGCAAGAATGAAGGGAAAAAAAACGATAGTTGAAGTTGTTTTGGCATTTTCACTTTCTGTTTGAAATTAGACTGTGGCTAGTTATGAGAGAGTGGTTTCGTAGGTACTGTTGTAAAATTTACAGTTTTTAACTGTTGCAAAAGTTGAATAGTTGTTTTAAATTTTAACTTACTGTACCTGTTTGAATTGTTGGTATATGTTGTGTACCATGATAGTTTACTTCCGACGTTTGGGTAGGATGTAATATATATATTTAAAGGGGTAGTCCCGTATTTAGATATCTCCTGTTAGTATTTTACTGCATTTTCAATTAAGTGACGGTCGATCATTTAAACTTTCAGGATTGCGAGAATTCAGTGTTTTCATCTTGATCATATGAATTTCGATATTGTGACAATTCGTGATTTCAAAGTGAAACCATGAAACTATATATATATATATATATATATATATATATATATATATATATATATACACACACATAAGTCTACTGAAGTTAATTTAAATTTGAGTAGATCAGGTAAAAAAAATTGGCACCCTAATGTGCATGCTCTGGAGTACAACCTCAGACCATGCAAAACAACTGTTAATTATATACTACCTTCAAGATTATACACTCCCTGGGGAAGTGGCATATTCCCCAGTCCAGAAGATTGTTAGTCTTGAACATCTGTCAACCACCTGTTTTGTTGACCAAAGTATGTTGACAAAACAGATGTTGACATTTGGAAGTATTGACACACTACTATACATGCACCTAGAAACAACCTTAGTGCATGCAAAATTCAAAAGAAAAAATATTGAAAAACATAATTTTTTGCAGGGAGGCAAACCAATGTGCCCTCCCACACCCCCTGTTAATTATATATAGTAATTGCAAGATTACACAAAACTGAGGACAGGGAACGTTCTCCAGTCCTGAGTATTATGTGATCTTGAGCACCTATTGACCATCTTCTAAATCCACTAAAAACAGTCAACTAATCAGATGTTGACCAAATACAATGTCGACAAAAAACAGTGCAGACATAGAGAGATAGATAGAGATACAAATATATAGATGTATACACACACACACACACACACACACACACACACACGCACACGCACACACACACACACACGCACACACACACACACACACACACACACACACACACTCACTTATTCTTTAATTTCTCAAAAAAGAATTAGAGCTTTTATGTGTAGAATTTGCCTGGACTTGAAATGCTTGTATAAGAATTTATGGTAGAATTGTCAACTTTACTGTATGGTAAAACACTATAGAAAAAAATACAAATATAAATGATTTAAATGTTTTCTACTGATAAGCTAGTGCTAGTCTACATTCATTAATTCAGTAGTTAGTTCACTCATACTTACACTGACTTGGTAGTGCATATACTCTCTTATTATCATAGCTTTTTAATAGAAAACAGTTATTGATAAATATTCATAATATATGTGACCTATATTTTTAAATAGTGTACAATGCAAATGTAGAATGTGTCGAATAGTTAAAAGTTGTGCTGAATAATGCAGATAAGTAAAGCTTACAACTACGATGGGCTGGGTAGCTATTCTTGTCCTATTAAGTGTGCTCCTTTGGTTTGTTGGTATACCATAGAAGTATGTTATGTAGGGAACACTGGTGAATATTTTGCTAATGGAAACTATACAGAGAAAATAATGAACTGATGTTTAAAGAAACAGATGTGACTGTCAAAGTGGTCCCACATGCTGAAGATCTGTGATATGTGGCGACAGTCCTAATATTGCTTGTAAATGTTGTGTGGAAAAGAAATGAATAAAGCATCTTGACTGGTGCTGAGTGGAATGCCTAAAGTTTGCTTGCAAGAACTAAAACTTTAAACGTCATCTATACGTTTTCCATAAATAGTTACATTGTGATCTAGTTACTTATTTGAATATTTCTTTTAATTTGAGCTACAAAACATACTCCTTGCCATCTCCTTTTTATACAGTCTTTTGACACTGGTATTGTTTGATGGTGGACGTGCTCCCTATGGCTGCTGTTGAAATGTAGTGAACTTTATTAGGAACTGAAAATTATACGTGTGGTCGATATTGCATCTTATTTATATAGCTCTGCTTTGTTTTGTTTTATTTTGTTTTAGGATTTTCATAGCAAATGCAGATGAGTCGTGTTGACATTCATCTAATGGGTGTATACACTGAAATGAAATGTCATGCTATATAACATTTTAGATAATTTTCTTATAGTAAAAGAATTGTAATAAAACAAAGCAACCTGTCCTTAGTCCTGTAAGTGATATTATTTAACATTAATGTCATTTCTTAAATAGTCGCTCACAAAAATATATGTTGCTGTTTGTTGCTAGCTAGCAGACATGAAATGTGCTGCCTAGAAGTCTGAATGTTTACAAATAGTAACCTGCTACTGTATTTGTTGATGATATGACAGAATAAGATTACATTAATGAGAGACACTTCTGGGGTATAGAAAGTTAAAGCCCTGACTAAGACACAGGTAACCCAAGATCACTTAGCCCTGTAGGTATCAGCCATGGAGGATGGTAGTGAGCATTCACTGCCAGCTCACCCATGCTGGAAGGCGGGAGATGGCTCTAGCATGTCGCATGGGTCATATCTAGCAGGAGCCCTAGGTGTTCACGTAATGATTTTTGATCCCACCAATCTGATACTGTTAGCACTCAGTTCATGCTATGTATCTATGTGAAATTTGGCATGTGAAGACATGCTTCCCATTGGAAGACAGAGATCACAAAGCTTGGAAGAGCTGCAGAGGCAGGAGAATGTAGGCTTCTCCATAGGACCAGCAAGCTGACCCAAGCTGACCCATTCCCTGCTACCTGAGTCTTGCTGGGGAATGGAAGGTGGATGAAGATTCCTAGGCAAGGACAAATGGGCCACAGCGCTCTTGCCCAGTCCAGGAATGCCTGTCTAGATGTAAGTAGCGGAGCCACTAGCCAGGGTCCTGGGGAAACAGAAATATTAAAAAAATAAATAAAACAAATAATAATTAATGATTTTTGTAATTTCGTCTTATCATACTTTTGTTATATGCAGTGGTAGTTTGGTTATTTATAATGATGCTTCTTAAAGAAGAAAATTAATAAAATGTTTTGCATGTGTTCTAGTAAAGATACTATTGTTTCATTAGATAGGTCTTGAGTTTAACTTAGTAGGTCCAGTCTTGTTTGGTGCTTTTTACTTCCAAATAATATGATTATATAAATGTTTGGTATATATTATGTTTTGGAATATCTCAAAGGTAGTAATAGAATAGAAAACTTGGTGACAAAATATATAATTGTAAGACATTAGAGTAAATTAAAATATTATGTTATATTTCAATAACAGAAGACAACAATGGGTTCTTACATATTACTTTTACATATAACATACCAGTTGCTTTCAAAATTTGTTGTGCTAATGTTTTATGGGCCTATTTGGAATACTATACTGAAAGTTGTAGTAAACTTAACAGAATTTTAAGTAGAATCCAAGTTTATTTCAGACTGATAATGGATAAATGATACTATTATTCATTTCTTGGCATTTATTTTAGTCTATGGCTCTGACACCAGTTGTTTGTCTGTGTCAGCCCTTCCTGGAGAACATTTGCGTTAGTGTGGGATTCAATGACAGCTGCTAATTTGCAGTTATCTGCAAATTTAGTTAGACAAAGACCACTGACATTGGCCTTGACTTCAGCGAAGTAAATGCCAAAAAGGAGCGGTCCAAGGACTGATCCCTGAGAGATTCCACTTGTGACTGGCCTCTTTGTAGAGGTGGACTCCCCAATTCTAACTTCCTGGGTCCTGTCTGTGAGCCATTTGGATAGCCACCGGGTGACATACAAGTTTGTACCTAACCTCTTGAGTTTGTCAATAATACCTGAGTGAGATATTGTGTCAAATGCCTTGGCCAGGTTAAGGTAGACAGTAAGAAACATTTTCCCTCATCCATTGCTTTGGGTACCTTCTCAAAAAAGTCCACCAGGTTGAGTAGATATGATTTGCCCTTGACAAATCCAAACTGGGTTGGATCCAGTGTCTGGAGGTTTACAATATCTCTGTTGATCATTTCCATAATAATTCTTTCCATGGCTTTACATATAAGACTACTGAGACTTATGGGTCTGTAGTTTCCAGGGTCTGTATATAGCCCACCTTTGTGCAAAGGGATGACTGTTGCTGTTCTCCATTCATGAGATACAAAGCCTGTTTGGAGGCTACAGTTAAATAGTAATTCCATAGGTCCTGATAGGTCAAGTTTCATGCTATTTAAAAGGTATCCTGGGATATTGTCTAGGCCCATTGATGCAGTATGTATTAAGGACCTGTTCCCTAGTGATAGTGGGGCGAGTTATATTTGATGGTATTTTCTAAGGGAAGGTTGAGGGGGAGAGAGGAGTAAACTTGGAGCTGAATTTTTCAGCCAGTAGGTTTGCTATATCTTCTGGCTCAGTATAGGTGGTTCCATTTACAATCAGCTCTGCACACAATTGTGCATTGTCTTTGAGGTTGCGGACATAGCTAAAGAATGCTTTTTGGTTGGCCTTGGCCTGGGAGGCCAAACTTACCTCAAATTTGGCTTTGATAGACTTTATTTGTCATCTTAGTTGTTTGTTTAGTTTGGTGAGAGTGCTTTTATCCTGCAGGGTGCTGCACCTCCTCATTTTTGCCATGATTTTCTTCCTTCTGTTATACAACCTATTGATGTTGTGATTCCAGCAGGGTGGCTTGTGTTTTGAGGTAGTTCTGTACTTCCTCCTGGTGGGTACAGCGGCCTCTACGCAGCTATTAACATGCTCGTACAGGGTTTCTGTAAACGGTTCTGCACGGGCAGATCATTATCCTTATCTCCTCCAAGAAAAACACTGACACCAAGCAGACCATCAAAAACATTACCTGCAACTTCAGCACTAACAATCCTCTCCATCAGCACCATCGTCTCCCCTTACAAAAAGCAAATGGCTCCCTGTAAAGCAAACAGACAACTTAGCACTAGAAGCCTGACTATATAAACTGCTAAATCTCAAAACATTTACTCTCCTTGCAGTCAACATTACCAAAAAAAACTTCTCACCAACCACTCCAACACTCATAATGCCAAAAACTGAACTGCTCTGCAAAGAACACACCTTTTCCACAATGACTCCCATTCTTTGGCAATCTCTCCCTACAAACCTAAATTACATCAATCCATACTCCATATTCAGACTGGAAGTTAAAAACAGTCTCCTCAAAGAGCCCCATTGCACCTGCTTCACTGGACATATCACCAAATCAACTTTCTCGTGCTTCCTAACTCCACAATCAGTTTTATGTCTATAGTGCTGAATGTCAAGTACTTTTGGACTTTATTATAAATAGTGTGCATACTATTGTTATCTATGAATTTAGCCTCTGCAGTATTATTTGATGTGCATAGAACTTTGTTACCATTTTACTTTTATTGCATTTATTATGTGCATCTATCTATCTATCTATCTATCTATCTATCTATCTATCTATCTATCTATCTATCTATCTATCTATCTATCTATCCATCTAGCTATATACACACACGCACGCACACACACGCACACACACATAATATATATATATATATATATATATATATAAATGTATATATATATATATATATATATATACATGTGTGTGTGTGTGTGTGTGTGTGTGTGTGTGTGTGTGTGTGTGTGTGTGTGTGTGTGTGTGTGTGTGTGTGTGTGTGTGTGTGTGTGTATAGATAGATAGTTAAATAGAGAGTGAAATTTCTTTGTCTTTCACCTGAGCTGTGACTGCAATTCGTCAGACAGCTTTGCTCAGTGCACTGTCCTGGAAAAATATAAATAATATATAAATACATTTTTCAATGGAATTGATAAAAATGAAAATTTCCCATAGTCATGTTCTTGTTTCATATAATACAACTGAAGCATTGAGATAAAGATGGAAGACATGCCTATTTAAAGTACAGTGGTAGCTATCTGATATAGTAGTCTCATGTAGCAATATACCTGCTACTCCCCCCATGGGATCCATTACATAATGAGCAAATGATTCATAAAACAAGACACGTATGCGGTTCATTTTAATACTGTCAAGACTGTGTGACAGTTTATGTGGGTTTTATGGTTTTATGCTGTGTATGTGTGCACATTCCAGGCCAAGAGGACTGCGAAGTGTATATAATAACTTCCAATTTACAGTCATTTGTGAACTTGGTGAGACCATCCACTATTGCTTACATTTCTTGTGTTGTCACCTGTTGGGGAATTAGGTTAGAGTTTGTATCCTGGGTGCAGAATTTGGGTAGAATATTTGATTATTAGCTGTCAGTTCAGAAACCCATGGTGGCGGTTATCAGCTTCTCTTTAGTTTATTAAGAAATATAACCCAAACAAACTGCATAACCAGGAATCAAACACAAAACCAGATAAAAATGAAACAGTCTAAGTGTACACAGCAGGTCCACATCAAAATAAAATTCTTCCTTTTATTCACCAGTAAATTAACCCAAACAAAGCATCTCATAACAGTCTCTATCTCTCTCTCACTCTGTCTTATTATGTCTGCACATATATTAATCGGTCTGTATTTAGTTATAGCTATGCACTTTACCTGCAGCTTAACAGTGGTGACCAAGACCACCTAAAGGCACTGAAAAACAATGGACTGTTCATACTCAGTGGGGTACAGCACTAGCCCATATGACTCTGATTATATATAATTCCATGGATTGCATGTTGCCTACAGGACTGCCTTTAAAGTGTTAGAGCTTATCTAACAAGCTCAGCATGGAATGGGTCCCATCTGCATAAAGTAACTGTAGCTGCCCTGTCAGTCATCTTAGCTTTTCCACTCATCCTGTTATTCCCAGGTCATACTTGAAGAACAAAATTTCCTTTTCTTACCATCTTACATGCAGGTGGAATTAACTACCCTACTGACTGAGATCTGCACTCACCAAGGAAATTTTAAGAGATCCAGAAAGGCTTAGCAGATCTCAAAGTATTTTCTCAAGAATCAAGGACAAAGCCAAAATTAAGTGGTGGTGATGGGGGGGGGGGGCAAAGAGAAAACAAAGCCAAAAATTAAGTGGGGGGGGGGGCAAACAGACAAAATGAAGAACATTTTTTAAATATTACATTAAATTCACTTAGAAAGCTAATGAAGTTCGGCATCAACATGCATTTTCTGAACACTTAAGAAGTATAAAACTCTAATGTCTAGCACCATTGACTGACTGTATTCCTCAGTGATTTACCAGAAAAACAATTATGAGGGACATGGAAAAATATAAAGCAAAATCATCAATCTTCTACAAAATGAGGCAGAGTTGAGAGGTACTGCTCAATGCATACCCAGAAGATGCAGGACTGATGATGCAGTTATTTTAATTATTCTCCATTTTATTAACCTATTAATGCAAATTAGGTCCATTTTACTCATAATTCATTATCATTAATGTTAGTTTTATAATATGGTTAGTATTAGGTACTTTATTCTAAGTAATATTTGTATGTTTAATTGTAATGAGCCTAACATTTGATTACTAAACAATGATCTTCTTGGCTACATTGTATTACATATTAACACATTAAGCCAGGAGTACGTCCGTTTGCCAGAATAAGAACACTAGAGGTTAAAGACGGAAAATAAGGAACATAATGTAGCATTTTATGCACAAGTATGTAATTATTTACTAACACAACAATAGGGATATCTGGGTCAACAGAAGAAATATTTTTGGGGTGGGTTCATGCGTTTCATGCTATACTTTATGTTAAGGAAAATGTATAACTGCAATGCAATATGTAGGCTTAGGGCCAGATTCAGGAAGCCTCCGTGTAAGAGTTATAACTCTTACACGGAGGCTGCAGTTAAACTGTGTGATGTCAGCATGTCATGCATATGCATGAGGTGCATGAGGCATGCTGAATCACACCAGTAACTCTTACACGGTCCGTGTAAGAGAGTAGGGGGCGTGTCTGTAGGCTAAGCTCTGCAAGTGGACACGCCCCCGGAAAACTAGAATGGCTGAAAGTAAACAGCCACGAGAAAGGCCATGAAAATGTGAATAAACACACTATACAACACATGCCCCGACTGGCCATCAGTGTATAAAGTGAAGAGATGTCATAAAAGTAAATGAAAACCTTTTTTTTTGTTAAACCCGTAAATGTTTGCTACTGTGTGCGGGTGTGCTACTAAGCGCAATCACAGTTAGCAGTCAGGGGAAAAGGATATAAGAACTAAATATGCAAAGTAAGCCAAGAAATAATAGCTTAGTGGTAGAGTACCCGCCCTATGTGTAGGCAGGCAGGGTTCGAGCCCCTACAACAACCTTTTTTTTATTTTTGTAAATAAGCACTAAAAAGCCCCCAGACAGTATTGTACAAATGTAAATGTATTCCCTTTTGTAAAATGGAATGAAACAGAGCATATATTTTGAAGTAACATAAGAATAAAAATAGTCAGAAATGTACTGATAGCTAAGCTGCCGTGAGACAGAGTGCCCGTAGCCGAGTAGTGTTTAAAAAGCTGCAAACTGCGTGCCCGTTGCCAAGCAGCGGATAAACAGGCTGAAACTGTGTGCAATTAGCTGAACATGTGTGTCACTAGCCAATTAAGATTTATCCCAGCGCACACCGTTTGCGCCGCTCCCACAAGCTAACTGCCAGTGCGCATGCGTAACCTCCGCAAACGAACGCAGAACAGGTTTAAAGTGCTTAAAAGTGCTTTTGGCATGTTTGATTGACAGGTCTTCAACTCATTTCTGTCAGGAAAAGCAAAAAGCAGTTGCCAGATTCGAACACAGGATACCATGCACTAGAGTCAAGGAACTAAACCACCAAGCCATGACAGCAATACCTAGAAAAGCAGAAATAGCATATATATGGGATAAAACCCAGAATGGAGCATGAGAAAGCATTTTCAGTGAAGTAGATACAATTCCAAAACGGCCAATCAGAGAAATGTGCGGGAAAAGCAGCATATATAAGCCCCATAGGCGGGAATACACAGCATAACTGATTGTAGAACAGACTTGCAGTCAGCATGAGTGGAGTAGGTGAGGGGCGTTGCTTTCGGGCACAGCGTTAGCGTTGAGGAGTCCAGATACATGGTCTGGCTCCTTGTCCATAATCACGAGGCCCAACTCATGCAGGGCCAGGTCTCATGGGGAGTATATAGGGCTGAGGCGTGGGACCAGTTGGCTCGTGAGCTGACCAGTGCTACTGGCATTCCACGCACTGGTGAGCAGGTCCGTCACCACCATGCGGACCTGAAGAGACGCAAGCAGGACCAATTGAACCGTTGGATCCAGGAGGCCCGGCAAATGCCCAACGCCCCACTACTGAGTAAGTCACATTTTACCCATGTCTGTAAGGATTTCAACCAGCTGATACCATGGAGATGTGTAGTCCAATATTATTCCCTTTGTATTACAGCTGCAGGTGTCCGCTCTGCGAATGTCGAGATGCACGCCAGAAGGCTGGTGCGGCTGCGCCACCATGCAGGTTAGTAACCCCACCCAGTACTTGTAAATAAATATTATTATGTACCATGTATCAGAACAGTGCAGTGTATTGATTAAAAGTAATATAATGTGCAAGCAGGAATTGAACGTCTGCAGGTATGGCTGCAACAAGTTCATCAGTATGCAAGTGTAACTGGAAATATAATTGATAGAATTAAACAGTGCTGTAATACATATGTCCCATCATTAATTAAATATACTGTAACCTGCAGTATAGTCTCAAGAGTACAGCTTCAGAATCTGAGGTAGTCACATGTGAGATATATCCCCTGTTGAAATGCTGAATCATGACAGAAGTGAGGCTGTTGGAAAGTGTTTGAATCACCACAGGTCTAATATGTGAACAAAGCCTAGAAGTACCAACCTGAACTGTGAAGTTGCAGAATGTATGAGAGTGACAGAAATGCTCATGTATGAATAAATAAAGTAGTAATAACCCCTGAATATATAAGCCTCAGTGTGTTTTACAGAACTAAATGCATGTGGGAAGTACAAATTAACATCCCAAACTGATTTCAGTGTGTCTGAATCTGAATGTCTAGCTCAAAATCTGTATATGGTGATAACAGTAAACAATTTGCAGATAGAATGAATGATTATCTGACAGACTAAACAGCCATAGTTGTCCCCTGTCCTGTCATCAAAGTGTAGCAGGATGATGTATCTGATCAAATTCAAAATAAGTAGGATAGTGATGTATGTGTAACAGGTGTAGCATGACAGTCAAATAAAGATTATTTTGAAACATCAGCCTCAACTTAATTGTGTATCTATGATAAATGTGAATTAATGTTTAACATATGAATGTGTCATCACTTTCTATCCCCACCCAACCCTGTAATTCCATATAACAACATCCACTAAATAATGGTATGTGAACATTTCATTAATCATGGACATTTGTCCGTTCAAACATATATGCATGTCTGTTCGTGCATGTGCCCTGTTCATACCTGCAAATACGATGGCCTGTTGCCATTAATCAACCCTGCATGTCGTTTGACTGTGTTTTGCTGTTCAAATAATGCATGTGATATTGATATGCCCCTTGTTCAATGGTGTCCATATCTGGGTGTTTGTTTGATGGGAATACCAATGCATGCTGTTACAACTAATCTGAATGGAATAAAATGCCACTAACCCAAACTAACATAACTACTCACAAACCTAGAACGCTTGGGAAGGCAGGTCCCAGCGGACCCACCTCTCCCACCTCAGCTGGTGACTGCACCTGTCACTAGTGCCCAGGCCGGACCCCCCTCCAGTGGCCCTCTACCACCTTCGGGTGGAAGCGCTGCAGGGGATGGGGCCCGTCCCCTCTGCAAGTGTGGCCGGAGGGGTTCGCCCACTCACCCTCCGGTGTCCGGTCTGTGGTGCGTGGGAGATCCAAGACACTGTTCTTGGACCCCTCGCCAGCTCGAGGCTCGTGTGGCACAGCTAACGGCCCCGGCCGTTGCCCGCCTACACAGCCCCCAGCACAGCCCCGTCCTGGGCTGTGAAGGAACAGTGGCAACTGCCTATGGGTGGGGATATCAGTTCCACTGTTGCCATCTGTGGGCTCGTGCATCTCGGATATCCCAACCTCCGTCCCGTCAATTGTGTAACCCCCACGTGTGTCATACACCGTCCCTGTATGCGTCTTGTCTGTCTTGTCTGTTAACCTACCCAACCTACCTCCCCAGCTTTACCGACTTCCTTCACCTGTCATACCACTCTCACCTGTAAAAAAAAAAAAAAGGGCACTCTGTCCCACAAAAAATTACGCCCCATACATAGCTGTCCATGTCGCAGACATGTCCGCTGGACATCTAAACTGTTAATTACAATTGGCTGTACAACAAATATTAATGTTGTCCTGACACCTCTCTCAGAGGTGGAAGGTTTCAAATGTCTCACCAAAATACACAGAAATATACAGCTGTTGCTGCAAAAGACATGGGCATCTATGGGCCTTACCTACACCCTTCCTGCAAATCCCACGCTTCTTTCCCTACTGTCTTTCCCTCTTTGTGACCCCTTTTCACCACTTTCCTGTCACCCCTTTTTCTTTTCTTTCAAAGAAAATAGCTGGTGTGCGCTTGTGTTAGCGGAGCTCACCGTCAGTCTTGCGTGAGCTCAGCATAAGCAGCGCAGACCTGGTTTAAAGTGCTTAAAAGTGCCTTTATGGCACTTTGATTGACAGGTCCTGTACTCAGTTCGAAAGTTTGCTAAGAAAAATAAATTCCCACTGTCAGTCTCGAACCCAGGACCTTGGTAACATTAGTCCGTATGACCTACCACTAAGCCATGCCTGCTTTACAAGAACACACTGCTAAAATAAATATAACATGTAATAGTAGGAATCAGTATAAAGGTAATATAGGAGATGTACTATCCAAAGCATGTTTGGTAGAGTTTTAATGGCCAGATTACTGGATTCCCATACTAGTTCAGTGTGAGCAGAAACAGCACTGCTACCTGTTAGCTTGTACATAATAATGTAAGGTAATGTACATATGTGAAGGTATGTATATCTACACATACATATATATAAATATATATTAATACATATGAAATATAATCGTAGGTCTCAGTAGCCATACACACTCACTACAGGAAAAAGTTAACATAATTGCTGCAACCTGAATCTGCAACACAGCCTGACCCCTGTGTGACCTACTTACCCTTCTAACTGCTTACAGGTGGCCTCAACACTTTGATTGACAGGTCCTGTACTCAGTTTGAAAGTTTGCAAAGTAAAAAATTCCCACTGTCAGTCTTGAAACCAGGACCTAGGTAACATCAGTCTGTTTGACCTACCACTAAGCCATGCCTGCTTTGGAAGAGCACACTGCTAAAATAAATATAACATGTAATAGTAGGAATCAGTATAAAGGCAATATAGGAGATGTACTATCCAAAGCATGTTTGGTAGAGTTTTAATGGCCAAATTACTGGATTCCCATACTAGTTCAGTGTGAGCAGAAACAGCCCTGCTACCTGTTAGCTTGTACATAATAATGTAAGGTAATGTACATATGTGAAGGCATGTATATCAACACATACATATATATAAATATATATTAATACATATGAAATATAATCGTAGGTCTCAGTAGCCATACACACTCACTACAGGAAACAGTGAAGATATATGCAGCAACCAGAATCTGCAACACAGCCTGGCTCCTGTGAGACCTACTAAGCCCTTTAACTGCTTAAAGGTGCCTCTAGCACTGTGATTGATAGGCCCTATACTCAACTCAAAAGCAGAATATGAGCATACTAGTAGGCCCTACCACAAGACCATTGTAACACTAGTCTGTATGACCTACCACTAAGCCATGACTCTCATACAGGAATATAGTGCTAAATAAGTGGAACATGTAATAGTAGGAATGAAGATAAAGGCAATATAGTATGTCTACTACCCAAAGCATGTCAGGCAGACTTTTATAGTCCCAATTACTGGATTCCCATACTAGAGTAGTGTTAATGGAAACAGCCCTGCTAATTGTTAGCTTGTACCCAATAATGTCAGCTAATGTACATATATGAAAGTATGTATATGTACACAGATATATATATATATATATTCATATAGCAATACATATGACATATAGTTGTAGGTGTCAGTATGCATACACACTCACTACAGGGAACAGGCAAGATAAATGCAGCAACCTGAATCTACAACACAGCATGAAGCATGGGAGATGTACTAACCTTCACACTCACAGAACACTGTCAACAGCATACCAGCATGGTCCACGCCCTACAATCTGAAAGGGCAACGCCTATCTCACATACCCTTTTATAGCAGTGTCCTGAAATCACAGTGAGACATGCAATTAGTACACACCCAGCTGCTTGCAATTAGCAAATGCTGCCTTACAATTGGTGCAGAGGCCATCACATGGATCTATGCAGATACCTACAAAAGTATTCAGTACCCACACTCCACTCATGCAATACAGTCATTGCACTAACCGAATGAGAAAGAGAGAGAGAGACAGACAGAGAGAGAAAACAAAATATACTGACAGCCAGCAGCAAAACAGCAGCAGCAGCAGCAGCAACAGCAGCAAAATACAAGCAGCACGACTGACTCACCAAAAGCTGCCACAAACACAGGTAATGCAAAGTAGCAGGTTAATCCTGTGTATACTGTGACACCTCCAAATGTATCACAGTTCACTATCAATAGGTATGTCCATGAGATAGGTTGTGTGTAGATAGTCATGAAATATAAACATATGTAATATTGTTGTACATGTGGGCCATAACTAACACTTCCATAGCTTAGAACACAAGGCCAGTTGTGCATATGATGCAGTAGTTCCCAGGGTCAGTAGAGGTTCCTCCTCATTGGTGTGGGACCACTGTGTATGTATGGCACTGTTCAGGTACATATCCTGTAGTATGGCCATGGATTAATATCAGTCTGTCATGTGGTGCTATGTCCTCCAGGGGTGAATGTAGCACACATCCAGGGATACCATTCCGTAACAGTGATGATATGTGTTCTGCAATGATGAGGGTGGCTCTCACCTGGACATGTGAGAGGATAGGGAGGTTACAGTCATCTGGGATAACTAATAACACGTGTGTAGGACAATGGGGGGGGGGGGTACCTGCACCTAAACTGTCTGCAAAATTGTTGGCAATATCTGTGAATTTGGTGAATGTGAAGCATCTTAACACTGCAGACAACAGATGCCTACCCGTCATGTGAATCTACCCTGTACTGCTGCCCCTCACAAACACACATACACACACATGTCAATTGGTGTTACCAGTGGCCGGCTTGGGCATATCTAACCCACACCCTGTGCATATGATGACACTGTGCCACCTCCTGCATACTACAACATCGGTGCAGGTAAAGGTAAACACGTTGCTGATGCACAGGGTGACTACATAGATGTGTATAAGTAGTAACATGTTGGTAACTGTTGTGTGTTGCAGTATAAATGTGTGTATATCCCATCAGTCCTGCTGCAGTAACTGTATGAATGTCCTCAATTGTTATCTGCACCCATACTACTTAACAAAGTGTACCTGCTGCACACCATCACATGCTAACATTGACTATGGCAATGTGCATCTTGTGCTGTTATGTAGATTCAGCTACATGTATCTGTTCTGTCACACATGCATTTATACACACCCTGCTACCCACACACATGCACGCTCACCTGCCATTCCCATTATTTATCACCCTACATGAGTAGCTGTTGATACATGACAGGTACACATTTCAGAAGTGCACTATGTTGTTTACTACTGGCATCCCCTTCTCTACCTGTACTCACAGGGTGCAGGCAACCTCATCAGTTGGAAGATGTAATGTGCATCAGGTACTGTAGTACCCTGATTGCCACAGCAAACATGCTTCCCATACGGAAATGCACACACAGACACATCCCACATCCACACACTCGCCACATTCAGGCTTCAGAACACTATCTAGGTATATTCGGGTACATGTGCATGTTCAAGTAGCATGTAACACTATACTGAGTACTGGCACTTAGTTGTCTGTAGTCATGTTGTCTGTATAGAATAAAAGAAATGTTTTATTATCCTACTCCGTTTTGTGGACATTACTTGAACAAGTGTTACCTTACATGTGTTATCAGTACCAACACCTTCTGTTTTGTAGTTTTGTTTGTATAAAGTGCTATCAACATCACTGCTTGTTAAGGGTAATGACCACCCTGCAGTGCATAGCCCCATGTGGCAAAAGCCACATCCCACCCCATCATTGTGCACACACACTAACCCCACCAACAGTAAAACACATACTTTCCATTTGCAAGGTTCAAACCCACACCTAACTGTGCAATGACAGTAGAAACAGACACATTAGCAGAGTGTGCTATTTGCAGTAGTTGGAGAAACGTTTACTAATGCTGTACTTAGAGGGTGCTGACATCATCTGTGTGTAGGAGGAGGGATGTGCACCCTGTAGTGTGTTCTCCCAGTTGGCAAAAGGCAGTTAACCCTCCCAGCATAGTGCACACACATAAACCACACTCATACATTCCCTTTGCAGGATTCAAACCCCCACCTAAGTACGTTATGACACTGAAGAAAGACACATTAGCAGAGCGCGCTATGCAAATTACTGGAGGACTTTACTACAGGTGATATAGTTATACAGTCCTGACATCATCACTATTTCAAAAGGGGGATCTGCATCCTGTATGATACTGTCACGGTTGCTAATAGGGACATTTCCCACACACACACATCGATGTGTTGGAGGTTTGCATATGTGGGGGATCCAGAACACCAGTGTGATTAGTATATGGTTTGATTGCAACAATGAGGGATATACTCCCAGTGGTGATTAGTTTTACTCATGTTTGTAAAGATCAGCTCTAGTATATCTGCCCCTCTTGTGGGAAGGTTGGTTACCTGTTCCATAGCCAAAGAATGTCTGATCAATGGGAATCTTAGAGCTTGGGTATTGTGGCCTGTGTAATGTACACAGTCTATGTTTGGGTAGCTGGCATCACCCAGTATGATGGTGTTTGCAGAGTAATCTAAACTCTCCTGTGTCAGCATGAAGGCTGTGTGGGAGACCTGAGTTTGAGAGGGTGCTGTAAGAGCTCCTCTGTGTCTCTTTCCATGTGGTCCAGGGAGGTACGTCCCAACAGGTAGCTGACTGTGACCCTCCCCTTGCTCTGTCTGGAGTGCGGCACATCTGTCAACAGCTCATGTCAAGCAAGTGCACACCCCTCATAAATGATGTGGAAGCCTTCAAAGGCCCAAGGCCTGTTGAAACTATGGACCAGACTGCAGATACCTGTATAGAGGCATTCTGTGGACACATTCAGGAATGCATGGATCATGAAGCCACATATGAAAGCATGACCCAATTCTCCAAAGACAGATGTCCTGGGCACCGGACACCAGCCATAAACACACTATACAATAGAAGGATGGCGCCACTACATGATACAACAACCTCCCAAAATGTGAAGGCACCACTGATGAGTATTGGAAGACAACTACAGGCACCCATATGATTGTCTAAGGCCATCTTTGAGAGAGGATTCCACAAGCCACTGAGGATAATCACAAGGCTGCCTGTAGTTATGTTAGTAACCTGGGTGGTACTACCCAGATATGCTCAGAGGTAATACAATATGTCACACAAAATATAAAACACACAGACATTGCCATCATCCTAGTGGACAGGTTCAATGCTGCCTTCTCTCCCACCACACCAAAAGGGAACATATGTCTCGCATCACAGTGCTTCCCCTGACATCACAGATGCTCAGGTAAGAGATGCCCTTCCCAAAGCAGTAAACACTGCATCAATGGGACCAGACAGTGTCCCAGGCTGTGTCCTACATGAACCACAAGAAGAGCTACACCCAGACATAACACCACTGTTCAATCCCAGCCTTAATACATGATATGTGACCAGAGAGTGGCATACAGCAACAGTGGTCCCTCAACATGCAGGTGGTGCCGTCACGGATCCTGGACACTACTCCCCATATGTCTGACTAGCTTTGTCTGCAAAGCTATGGCAAGAATCATCAAGAACCTCACATATCTAGATATTGTGGACCTACAGACATGTCACCATACACAGTTTGGCTTTGTCAATGGCAAATCCTGCCTATCAAACCTGTTTGCTTTGTTTGAAACAGTCACCAAGGCCACTGTCAAGGGGTAGGAGGTCCACACAGCCTACCTGGACCTTGCATAAGCCTTGGATACAATACCCCACTTGTGCATTCTAGGAAGCCCACCAGTGTACATATTAACCCCTATGTCACTATGGGTATTGCACAGTGGCTCAAGGGCAGAACACACATGGTAGAATTGCTGGAGCCATGTCAGCCTCCAACCTGGTACAAGTGGTGTCCCACAAGGCAAAGCCCTAGGGGCTGTCATGTTCATTATATATTTGTCATAGGTACAGGCCAACATGGAAGTACTGTGGCTCAGCACGTCACAGGTGACTGCAGACCGAACACCATAATCAACTCAACAGCTAACACACGCATCCTCCAAAAGGGACTCTTGCAAACACACGACTTGTGCCACAGCCATGGCCTCAACATGAATGACAGAAAGAGTATAGTCATCCCTTTGTCAAACAGTAAATGACCACAATGTACCACATATGTGTTAATCCAGTAAGTGCAGACCTAGGAATTATGGACCTTGGGGTACAGGTTGATAGCATCCTACCATTTGACAACAACATGGACAAAGTGGTTAGGTAAGCATGTGATATGGGCCACATCATCATGGGATCCACATGTAGGCCAGGGGAGGACATTGTGCCCTTTACTCATCCCTCATCATGCCCATAATTGACTATGATGAACCTGTCGGCATGCACCTTACCAGACACCTGCAGCAACTGGGGCTACCACATATGTACCTCGACAAGGTGATCAAAGTGCTCAAACAGATGCCACATACTGACTGGTTAAAGTAGCAGCAGCTCTACTCAGTGACATACTGCCTCTTCATAGGCAATCTGTGCCTTACATAGAAGGCCAGGTCATACCCTCACGTAATGGCCATGCTGCATCTCAGAATATCCAGATCCCACCAGGATACACGCTGGAAATACATGAACTTCAGGCGTGATATACATAGGACATGGTGGAGGGGCACATTCACAACTCAGAGGCACCCTTCATTCCTGATTATTATCCCAATAGAGGTTAGGCGGACTGACTCAGTGACTATCCTCAAGAGCGATATTAATGACTGGATGTGACATTGTAGGGTTACCCTGGGTATCACTTATGTGTCACTGTGAGAAAGAGGCACAGTATACTAACCTTGGAAAAGGGCATAGCAAGACAGATTCACAATGCATGTTGAAAGGCACGCACATTCTGGCTAGGTGGATACATGCCCTGGGCAGATATCCCTGTACGAACCTATGGACCTATGTCTCTCTTTCACCATTGGCCCTATGTGCTGTCAATCACCAATGTAATCTCAATACTCTGGTAGCATGTGCAAAGGTCAGTTGTCAGTCACCTCTAT
Organism: Protopterus annectens; assembly: GCF_019279795.1. Taxonomy (NCBI): domain Eukaryota; kingdom Metazoa; phylum Chordata; order Ceratodontiformes; family Protopteridae; genus Protopterus; species Protopterus annectens. Next base: position 1,414,819,111 of record NC_056737.1, on the reverse strand, counting down.
GGTACAGTTGTGGAATATGTGTGTCATGTAGTAATGTCACAGCTGCCACATGTACACAGTCAACCCTATCCCTACCCATTGATGTACATCACATGTATGAGATGGAAACACATGGCCAAACTGTAACAACAACATACAAGTCAGTCAGATGCATGGACACATATGACTCAGTCATTGTCCATGCCACCACAGCTGATGTGGGATGTCGCTCACTGGGATACGTGATAGGGAACATGGAAGGGATCACTGAGCAAGTGACACAGGCTGGTAGACCCCTGACCTTGGTTGGCATCAGACCCTCACCAGGGATTCCGACAAATTACTGAATGCTAATGAATAAGTGTATCTACAACACCCTAGCTGAATGGTTCTTAGCATGCAGTCACTGCATTGCTATGGAATACTGTCTTACCACTCCCACAACAGGTGAAAACATGCAGCTCCTGTACATTAACAACATGTAGACCTTATGCCCCAGACCAGGTGTGCATCCCTCACTACTAGGCTGATAGCATCTACATCTCACACTGTATATACACATCCCACATGCAGCATCTGCACAGAAGACCACGGTCATAATGTTACCCTGTGCAAATACCATGTATTCACATGTGGCAGGCATCACACATGGTAACTATTGAAAGTCACAGGTACATATGTGTATTTGGCACACACATACATCATGTGTTCATTGCCATAACCGGTGTAATCAATGTCATGCATTATTGTGAGGGACAACCCACATACATGGGCATTCTGTGTGTGCACAACACACATGGCATGTCTGTAATCAAAAGCCATACATAATTGTGATATCGTTTAGAAATGGGTATGTGCATCCTGTAGTGTGTTTTCCCAGTTGCCAAAAGGGATATATCAATCATACACACTTACCCCCCTACACACACACTTGTCATCTGCCGGATTCAAACCCCTACCTAACTATGTTAAGACACTAGAGACGGACGCATTAGCACAGCGCGCTATTCGCATTACTGGGGAAAGTCCTTTCCCCTGATATACTTATAGGGTGCTGACATCATCGGAGTTTAGAAAGTGGAATGATCATCCTGTGGTGTGTTTTCCCAGTTGCCAAAAGGGATGTTTCTTTCATACCCACACACTTACCCCTTCACACACACTTGTCATCTGCCGGATTGAAACCCCTACCTAACTATGTTAAGACACTAGAGACGGACGCATTAGCACAGCGCGCTATTCGCATTACTGGGGAAAGTCCTTTCCCCTGATATACTTATAGGGTGCTGACATCATCGGAGTTTAGAAAGTGGAATGATCATCCTGTGGTGTGTTTTCCCAGTTGCCAAAAGGGATGTTTCTTTCATACCCACACACTTACCACCTTCACACACACTTGTCATCTGCTGGATTCAAACCCCTATCTAACTATGTTCAGACACTAGAGATGGACGATTAGCACAGCGCTATTCGCATTACTGGGGAAAGTCCTTTCCCCTGATATACTTATAGGGTGCTGACATCATCAGAGTTTAGAAAGTGGAATGATCATCCTGTGGTGTGTTTTCCCAGTTGCCAAAAGGGATGTTTCTTTCATACCCACACACTTACCCCCTTCACACACACTTGCCACCTGCTGGATTCAAACCCCTACCTAATTATGTTATGACACTAGAAATAGACGCATTAGCACGGCGCGCTATTCGGATTACTGGGAGAATCCTTTGCTCCAATATACTTATAGGGTGCTGACATCATCAGAGTCTAGAAAGTGGAATGATCATCCTGTGGTGTGTTTTCCCAGTTGCCAAAAGGGATGTTTCTTTCATACACACTTACACACACACTTACCCCCCTTCACACACACTTGCCACCCGCTGGATTCAAACCCCTACCTAACTATGTTATGACACTAGAGATGGACACATTAGCACGGCGCGCTATTCGGATTACTGGGAGAATCCTTTGCTCCAATATACTTATAGGGTGCTGACATCATCAGAGTCTAGAAAGTGGAATGATCATCCTGTGGTGTGTTTTCCCAGTTGCCAAAAGGGATGTTTCTTTCATACACACTTACACACACACTTACCCCCCTTCACACCTGCTGGATTCAAACCCCTACCTAACTATGTTATGACACTAGAGACAGACGCATTAGCACGGCGCGCTATTCGGATTACTGAGAGAATCCTTTTCTCCAATATACTTATAGGGTGCTTACATGATCAGTGTCTAGAAAGGGGGACGACCATCCTCTGGTGTGTTTTCACATTTGCTAGGGGTAACATTTGGACCAAGTGTGTGAGCATGCCCAGTTCAGCCTTCCTGTGGCATGTTGTGTGAAAGATGTCTCATTTATCTAAGTGTGTGAGCATGCCCAGTGTGGGCTTTACATATGTTGAACTCTGCAGCCCATCACATTTGTGGATGAGTGTGACCTTCAACAAATACCTCCAGTTTATGGTTGTGTGTTCTGTGCCATGTTGTGTAGTTACTGTCCGAATGCTTTTGTGTGAACAAAACTGGGAGTATACTGTGCCTGCAGGTTTTGCATGGGATACTTTGCACACAATTGTCAACATCCGTTCATACTGACCTAACACTGTAGCACTGTCTAGTGTAGTGTTTCAGTACTTTCACTGTGGTGGTCAGTATCCTGGGCTTCAGTCCTATCACTGATTTACATTTCCATAGTGTGCACAACAGGCTGGTTAAGGTCCAGTTGTGCACATCTGCACAAAGGCAGTGCCTCTACAGACCCTGTTAATTGCTGCCCCATAAGCTTAACAAGTGTAGTCTGCAAATCTATGGAGAGGATCATAATTGAGCTCATAAACAAAGATATAGGGGACATGCAGACATTGTACCCATCCCATTTTGGCTTGGTCAGGGGCAGATCATGCCTTTTGTACTGGGTTGACATCTTCAAATTGGTCACTTAGGCCATTGTTGGGGAAAGGCAGTCCATACAACCTACCTTGGCCTTGCTAACACTTTCAACACAATACCCCACTCAGGTATTGTGGAAAGACCTCACAACTGAAATGTAAACCCATATGTCACAAGATGGGTTGCAAACTGGCTTAAGGACGGGACCCACAGGGTTAGAGTTGCTGGCACTATGTTAGACTCCAGGCTGGTCACAGGTGGTGTCACACAGGGCTCAGTCCTTGGCCACCATTGTTTGTCATGTACTTCCCATGAGAACAGGCCAACATGGGAGGACTTTGGATGACAATGTTAGCAGATGAGTGCACACTGGGCACCATAGTGGACAGTGCATCACACACAGATATCCTTCAGAAGGGACTCACAGTAACTGATAGCTGGTGCCAGGGCCATGGCCTGAAGTCAGAGTGCACAACATGTGTAGACATACCCTTCAGGAAAAGCAAGGTGACCCCAAGCTACCATATTGGTGGCAATCCTCTAAGCACAGAGGAGGTTATCACGGACCTGGGGACCCAGGTTGACAGTCGCCATTCTTCTCAGACTCACATTGCTAAAGTGGCTAGGAAGACCTTCTACATTGCCCACCTGATAAGGATGGGATTCACATCCAGATCTAGTGGGTCATTGTTCCCCTGTACTCTTCAGTTATCAGACCGGTGATCAAGTCAAATGCCCTATTCTGGCTGTATCTCACCCAACATCTGCAGCAATTGGAGACACCCTGACTGTCCCCCACCTAAAGGATCAAGGAACCACAACAGCTGTCACATGCTGCCAGATTGAAGACACTCACACTCTATTCACTCACATACCGTCTGCTTAGAGGTGACATGTGCCTGACATGCGAGGCCATGTCCAAACAGAGATTAATGGACATGCTCCACCTCAGACTCAGAAGATCCACCTGAACCACTAGTGCAGGTGACTGACACCTTAGCAGGGATGTATGTTGGACATGTTGTAGGGATGGAGTTATCACCGGAGACTCCTATGCTGTGGAATACAATCCTGGTCCATTTGAGGCAGAGCACCTTGCTGGCTGTGTTCAAGAGGTATCTTGACCTAATGCTAGTCGGAGAATGTGTTTGTCCATCAACACATTGTAAGCGTTGTTTGACATGTCATATGTCTTGTTTAGTATACTGTGCCTCTGTCTACCTGTGACATAACATTGATACCCAGGGTAAACCTCCCATCTCCCATCCACTCATTAGGATTCCTGTTGAGGGGACTCAACCAGTGTCTTTATGGACAACCTGTAGTGTTAGTTTACTCATGTGTGGGGCTGGCCTCTGTGTTTTGGATAATGCAGTACAGCCTGTCCTATATATGTCAGTGCTGGGGTTCAGGTCCCTCATGTGCATATCTCCCTGCCATTCACATTGTACAAGGTACGGCATGTGCATTGCTGACAGCTTGGACATGGCTTTCTACATCAGGCACAGCTTGTGTCTGGGTGGCCAGCATGGCAGTGTGTGTAACTGCATTCTGTTTAATCAGGCGACACATTACATGTGTTCCAGCTCTTTGATACTCCTGGTGAGGTACTGTTGTGGACTTTACAGTTGCTGAATCTATCTGCTGAGGTACACCACACAGGCGCTGTTGTGGTCATTTGTAATGCTGCTGAAAGATAACTGCAAAACCACAATGACCTCCCCTTAGCTAGATGTCATAACCCTCATGATTAGGTTGGTATATGGATTGTTGCTGTTAACCCTACAGCCACATTTTTGTCCAATGCAGGATATCTATCACCTTGTGTCCCCTATTCTGGCATTACATGTTAGGAATGTCATGGGTCGACACCTATGTGGGAATTGGTGGTCACTTACTGGATTATCCACAGAGGCTGACTATACTGTTTTCACCATTTAACATGCTGACATGGCTATGGCACCAGCTGTCTGTTTCTATGTGGCCCTTTATGGGATGCTTGTGTCAGCTGGTGTATCAGATATGTCAGGCGGCTTGTTGTCCTCTACAAACATGTTCCAGCACAGTCCTTACTTGTTGGCCTGTACCTATGGGGCATATATACCAGATGGTGAAGGTCCCAGGACCAAGCTTTGTGGGATGCCTGTTATATGTGGTTTGTAGTCTGACATGGCTGCTGCATGTCTGACCATGTCAGTTCTGTCGTTGGTCTGGTTTGCAACCCTCCCATGACATTGGGGTGTATATATCAGCTGGTGAGCAAATCTATACGGAACACATAGGGTATTGTACAGAAGGCTTTGCAAGGTCCGGCTACACTGTGTGGACCACATTGCCCTCATCACTGACTTCAAGTACTGTTTCAACTGAGTCACACATGTTTAGGGGTGGGGTCTGCACTTTGTAAACCCACACTGGGTAGGGTCGGTGTCAATAGATCCACAATATCATTATGTCTGTGGTACATGCTGGTCCTTTCCATAGCTGTGCAGACCAAACCTCTCATGATTCTGTGGTGGTTGTTTTTCCTATCCATTCAGGAGACACCTTTGTTGAGAACACCCACTGTTGTTGTACACTGCTCTTTGGTAACGTTACCTGTGGTTAGGGTGACATAATGTCAGGGAGGCGGCAGTCTGCTGGCGAAGGTATTTGGCATTATGGGGGTTTGCACTGCACATGTCAGGATGTATGTTGGCCATACCTGTGTGTGTCTGGTATGTTGTTTGTAATATCGGTGTGATCCGGAGCATATCCAGGAATCAACAACATGCTTACTACCATCATTTGCAACAGCCTTGGGGTTATCTGTAGTGTCCTGTACAATCTGTATCATAATGGGTTCATACTAGGCTACCCCCTAGGGCATCTGTAAGCCTGCATGTCCATTTTGTTTGATGGATTCTGGGGAATTGTTTACACCTGTGTCAGTGCTAGTATGATACCAGGGGTATAGTGACAAACAGCTCAGAAGCTGACTTCACACTTCTTCGGACTGAGATGGTATCCATTAAGCCCACTGGGCCAGTGGAAACCACAACACACAATGGTGACTCCTGCACAGACACTTTCTACGGACATCTCCGAGTAAGCATGGACCATGCAATCACAAATGAGAATGACACCTTCACCACCAAGGAAAGTGGCCTGTCTGGTGGACCCCAGCCATAAACAAACTGTATAACAGATGAAGGATACTAATGCAAGACAGAGCTACATCTCCAGAATGTAAGGCAGCTGTGATGAGCAGTAGTAGAAAGCTACATTCTCACATAAAGACACCCAAGTTCAACTTGGGGACATAAATCACCACAGACGATGAAGGTAACCACACTGCTTTCTTCAGTTATGTCTGACGCCTGGGTGGGAACCCTCATATATGCTCAGATTTGGTACACAACAACTTATATCCCAGGGACCTGACAGATATTACTGACACCCTGGCAGACCAGTTCAGTGCAATGTACCCCTCCCTCACCCCCAAGACATGATAGTTATCACAGCTGTATGTAACCTCACTGTCATCCTGGATGTCCATGTGAGAGCCGCAGTCAGCAAAGACGAGTACACAGCATCAATGGGACCTGATGGTATCCCCAGTTGCATGCTATGTGAACTACAGATGGAGATAAACCTGTATATGCAGATCTTATTTAACCTTAGCCTTGCTACAGGATCTGTACCTGAACACTGGCGACGGCAACAGTGGTCCCACTCCACAAAGGAGATGCCTCCACAGACCCTGGCAGCTACCACCACACAAGCTTAAACAGCCTTGTCTGCAAAGCTTTGTGAAGGGTCATTATGGAGCTTCCACACAGAGACATTGGTGTCCTACAGACCCTTGATCACACCCAATTCAGCTTTGTACAGTGCAGATCCTGCGTTTTGCACCAAGTTGACTACTTTGAAACTGTCAGTAGAGCCGTTGATGAGGGCTACACAGTCCACACAACCTACCTGCACTTGGCTAAGGCCTTTGACACAATACCCCACTCAGGCATCATAGACAAGCTCAACAGCTGAAATATAACACCATATGTCACAGCATAGGTTGCAAAATGGCTCAGAAACAGAACCCATAATGTCAACATTGCAGGTGCCTTGTCAGGTTCGAAGCCAGTCACAAGTGGTGTCCCACAAGGTTGTGTCCTGGGACCTCTCTTATTTGGTATTCACTTTTCAGATGTGAAAGCAAACATAGGAGGGTTGTGGCCGACAAAGTTTACAGATGACTGCAACCTGGGCACCATAGTGAATACATCAGCCAGCACACACATCCTACAGACTGCCGTCACACTGACAGATAGCTGGTGCTGGACTCATGGCCTAAAACTGACTGCGACTGATGTGTAGCCATCCCCTTTGGGAGGAACACAGTACCCACAGATCTGTACATAGACAGCAACCCAATGAGTACAGGAAACAAATCAGACAGCTGGGGACACATGTAGATAGTGACATCTCATTTGACACCCATGTTGCCAAAGTTGTTTGACAGACTTTCTATCTTGGCCACCTTATCATGGAGGGTATTCCATCCAGACCATAGGAGGTCATTGTACCACTATACTTCTCCCTTATCAGGCCCATGCTTGAATACAACGCCCCATTTGGTATGTACCTCAACCAGCACTTGCAGCAGCTGCAGAGACCCCACAAGTACCTTACCATGACGATCAGGGATCTACAACACATGTCATATACTTCCAGAATAACTAAAAACAAGCTTTTTGCAGTGTCATACCACATACGTACAGGTGACCTATGCCTGACATACAAGACCATGTCCGATCAGGATTTGGTAGACATGCTCCACTGCAAGCAATCCACATCCACCAGAAACATGGGAGCTAAAGATTTGAACCTCAGCACATACATGTATAGGACATGCTGAAGGGACAGAGTCATAACTCAGAGGCATCTCAAACTCTAGCAGAGTATCCCAGTTCATGTTAGACAGAGTACCTCACTGACTCTCTTCAAGAGACATCTGGACAGCTGCATGTGGACAGGGGCACAGACTGGACAGAGGCATAGTCACATTATTCAATTATGTAAGGTGGTCATAATGTGTCACTACTAAGTCAGAGGCACAATATTTCGTATCTATGCAGTACACATATTACCACTATGAGGGGTGGCAATAGCAATATTCATCAAGGACACCCTCACCTCATGGCTGGTGGCAACACACGATGCATTGTACACCATCCGGGTGCAATTAACCATAGGCAAGACTGCTCAGAAGTTTGTAGCATGTTACAGGCCATCCTCGGAAACTCAGGTACCTCACAGAGCTTTCATGAAAACAGTGGCGGGGATACATGTACCTGCAAACACCATCACACTGGGTGATCCCAACTATCCAAATATAGACTGGGATCAGTACTACAGCCACAACACTCTAGCCCACAGGTTCCTAGAGTTCATACATTCACATGCCATGGAAGAACTAGTCACCATCCCCACAAGAGGAGACAACATAGTAGATCTCATCATCACAAACATGGGCTCACAATGTTCAACACCAGAGGTATACCCATCATTGGTGAGATCAGATCATGACCTACTCTCAGTGGAAGTCCACATCCCACCTCCACCCCAGATAGAAAAGACCACAGTGCAGAACCTCTCAGAAGCCAACTACACACTTCTAATGACTGTTGTGGTCTCTTTCAAAGCCCCCAAGCCAGCAGACACCATTACCCAAGCCACTGTATCACTTACAACTGCCTTCTACCAGCACCTTCAAGACTGCATGGATGAGGCAATCCCAAACAAAACACAGACTTGTTGTACCAGAGGCAAGCGTCCAGTGTGGTGGACCTCAGCCATAAACAAGCACTACAACACAAGGAAGGAGGTACTACAAGATAGAGCGATATCCGTGGAAGGGTGGACACCCCTGCTCAATATAGGTGAAACACTGAGTTCCCCCATGAAATCATCCAAGGCGAATATTGGGAGTAAACCCACTAAGGGCTCACGGGACAACAATGAGGCCTTTTATAGATACGTTACACACCTGGGAGGAAACTCCCAGATATGCTCAGAATAGGCTCAGAATGCTGTAAATATCACTGAACCTACAGACATTGCCAACATACTGGCTGACAGGTTCAGTGCAGATTTCTCCACCCACCCCTCCACCACAACTGGAGAGATATGTATGAAAGAGGATTGTAGCCCCCCAAACATCTCAAATGCTCAGGTGGGAACTGCTCTATCCAAGGGAAAGGACGCAGCATCCATGGGACCAGATGGTGTCCCTGGTTTTGTGCTCCATGAACTCACTCAAGAATTAAACCCGCAGTCAGGGCAGCTGTATGATCTTGGCCTCAACTCAGGATATGTTCCCAAGGAGTGGCATATGTCAATGGTGGACCCACTTCACATGGGGGTGCCTCCACCGACCACGGAAACTACCATCCCATCAGCTTGACAAGCAGGGTCTGCTAAGCTATGGAGAAGATCATAATGGAAGTCATAGATGAGGACATAGGGCACTTGCAGACATTAGATCCGACCCAGTTAGGCTTTGTTGAGGGCAGATCATGCCTTTTAAACTTGGTTGACTGTTTCATAACAGACACCAAGGCGATTGACAAGGGCAAGGCACTCCACACAGCCTACCTTGACCTGGCAAAGGCTTTCAACACAATACCCCACTTGGGTATCATTGAAAACATCACCAGCTTAAATGTGAACCCATACATCACAGGATGGGTAGCAAACCGGCTACGTGACAGAACAGACAGGTTCAGACTTGCTGGTGCCATGTCACACTCCACAACTGTCACAAGTGGTGTCCCACAGGGCTCAGTCCTGGGCCCACTATTGCTCAGCATCTACTTTTCAGAAGTACAAGCAAACACAGCAGGATTATGGCTGACAAAGTTTGAAGATGACTGCAGACTGGGAACCATAGTTGGACACCCATCTGACACAGACATCCTTCAGAAGGGTGTCATAGTCACGGATAACTGGTGCCAGAGCCATGGCCTTACATTACACACTAAACAATGCATAGCCATACCCTTTGGGAAGAACAAGGTTACCACTAGTTCCCATGTAGGTGGCAATCCTCTAAGCACACAGGAGGTTATCAGGGACCTGGGCACCCAGGTTGAGAGTAACCTTTTGTTTGACACTCACGTTGCCAGGGTAGTTAGGTAGAACTTCTACATTGCCCACCTCATCATGCAGGGATTCACATCTAGATCCAGGAGGTCATTGTTCCCCTGTACTCTTCACTCATCGGACCATTGATTGAGTGCAATGCCCCATTCAGCATGTATATGACCCGATGGGCCCACAAATTCCTCGACAGGAGGAGAAAGGGTCTCAAACATATTTCTTATGCTGCCCGACTGGAGGAATTCCAGCTTGATTCCGTGACTTACCGTCTGCTCAGAGGTGACCTGTGCCTGACATCCAAGGCCATGTCCAAACCTGAGTTAATGTACACGCTTCACCTCAAGACCTCTACATCCATCAGAACTACAGTGGCAGGAGATTTAAACCTCAACACAGATATTAATAGGATGTGCTGGAGGGACAGATTCTTCAACCAGAGAGTCCCTATGCTGTGGAACAACATCCTGGTACATGTGAGGCTGAGTACCTCACTGGCTTTGTTCAAGTGAGATCTTAATCAATGGATGGGAGATTGCAGGTATGCCCCAGGGATAACCTCAGTATCACTGCTTGTCAGAGGCACAGCAATATAATGGGCAAATTATCCGTCAGAGTGAAGGTGCGGCAGACTCCACGGAACTCTGGTCTAGGCTTATAAATGCCCTAGGGCAGATAGCCTAGTATGAACCTGTGAACCTGTGAACATAGGCCTGGGGCAGTTGCTGCTATTAGGACAGTGGTCTGCAGCAAGCTATATAGTAGTAGTCAGTTTTAGCCATTGGTGTTTGACCATGGCTAATGCATGTTGCTTCTTGTTGTGGTAACAACAGGGTGTGTGGTTATCCATGCCATTTATTGGTAGTCACCCTCATTTTGTATCTTGTTCCATGTTTTTGCACATGTACATCACTGTATGAGGTGTGACCCTGGTAGTGTCAGGGTGCTGATGTGCGCTTTGACCCTGTTTTCTATTACAGCACTGATATGTGCATTCCCTATACTGTGTGCATTTACACTGCACACATCTTGCTGTTTATACCTTTGCCATTGGGTAGCATTACATCTAGGTTCCTATCCCTTGTGATAGCTATGAGGTGGGTTTGTGTTTTTGTGGTTTATGATTGGTGAGGGTGGATGTTAGTCATGGTCCTCAGGTGTGCATATGATACAAGGTATTACATTACTTAACACATGGCATTCATGCCTCGGGTGGTGCTGCAGGGCTGCCTCTGTCGGATGCACATACTACACTCCCTGTACATTTGGAAGCAGGTTGTGTCATGTTAGGCATCCCTGTTACTGTATGAGTGAGTCAGAGTGGGTATCGGTCCCAGTGTTCCTACTGACCAAGCATATGTGCTATGCGTTGCCTCTTTGCCAAGGCCAGGGCATACTGGGCACGCCTCCTTCTGCCTACTGGGACAAGGTCAGGTTGTTCCTCCTCCAAGTCACCCCCTGCCTGTGGTGGCCTTGGCAATGGTGGGGGGATGTTTGGCCCAGCCCTGTGCTGGTCCTGCTGCAGCTGTTTCCGCAGGATCATATTATGTAGCATGGCACATATCATGATCATTTGGGTACATGTAGTTGGTGTGTACTGCAAAGCTCCACCAGGCGTGTCCAGACACCGGAACCGTGACTTGAGCAGCCCAAACACACGCTCTATGATATTACGTGTTTGTGCGTGTGCCTCATTATGGCGTTCCTGTTCGGGTGTGTGTGCATTTCTGATGGGTGTCATCAGCCACGGCTCAAGTGCATAACCAGCATCCCCACTAGGTGTCCGTGTGGGAAGTCCCCATTGGCAAATGATTGGTACAGCTCGTCAGATGCCAGATGTGGGAATCGTGGTAGCTACCAGGGCAGCCAGCACACACATTCATTATTATGCCCTGGGCATCACACACGACCTGGCAGTTGATGGAGGGGTATCCCTTGCGGTTAATGTAGACTCTACCCCGCTCACCGGCTGGTGCCTTGATGCGTATGTGCGTGCAGTCTATTGCACCCAGCACCTCAGGGTATCCCGCTATTTGCTGGAAGAGACGCATATTGCTGGACACAACCTCACGGTCACTAGGGACATATATATGATCACTGACATGTGGTGACATGGCATCCAGGAACTGGTGCAGTACCCTGGAGGCTGATGCCTGTGATATCCCCATCATATCGCCAGTTGGTCTCTGAAAGGTACCTGTTGCTAGTATTCTTAGGCCAACACATACCTTGGTTTCCACTGGGATGGGTTCCCCTCTGTTGGTTCTGTGTGTGAGGCGTGGCCTGCACAGCTCAACAATCTGCTGCAGGAGCTCTCTGTCCACTCTATAGCGCTCTACTATCTCCAGCTCATGTAACCCATGGTAGGTGACCCTAGGCCTGTATACTCTTCTCCTTCTCCTCACTCTGGGTTGTCTGTCAGCATCTGCATTATCACCACCCTCCGCAATTCGCCTATGTCTGTTTATAACAGCTATGGCAGCCCCTAGCATTTCTGCTCTGAGTTCAGCTTTTTCAGGTTTCAACTCTGATAGCTTAGTTTCTGGCAGTATCTCTTGTGAGAAACAGCCTGCACTGCTCTTTGTTGTGTTTTAAGTGCTGGGTTGGGCTTCTAGTCTGCCTGTGTAATTGCCTGCTTCTAATTGTTTCCACCAATTAACTGTAGTAGTATCTTCTGGCAGTTTCCCTGTATTTTGGTTGTTTCCTATTTCCTCTCTGTTTCCTGAGGGGAGCAATGTGCACACCGCTTAAACACGCTCACAGTAACTTAAACGCGTGTACACATCCCTACACGGTGTTACACGCAGACACATCCTTACACGGTGTTAGCTAGGCTGATTCATGCTAAAACGCCAGCACACTGCCTTACACACGTGCAGCCAGCGCAAACCGTTGTAAACAGTTTGCAACACGCTCCCACAGGTAAAACCTGCCTCACACGCTGCAGCGCATGCACGATATCAAGAAACTTAGAGTGTAGGGATAGCGTATGCCCTCAATTTCTTGACATTCCCAGTGTTCTGTTGGGACACACCTCCCTCCCTGATGTCTGTCTGTCATCTCTTACCTTACATTGCCCTCCAATCTGGTACATTTCTTCTTATCCTTCCCCCATGATGTCACCTACCTCTTACTCTGTTCCTCCCCTTCTCTAACTCTTAGACGACTCAGAAAGTGCTCATTACTTATGTGGCAGTGTGATTCAGTATTGTAAGCCTCATTTACATAGGATTGCCTAGTAATGCTTAGTTACATATCTTACACGGAGCTTCCCCTTGACAACCACTAAACGGAGGCCATATTGTTTTGCTCTGCAAGTCCCTCCATTGACATTTCATGTAATACATAAATCCCACAATTGTGGGCTTATAAGCTTCGGTTTTCAGTTTTAGGTAGCGCACCCGTTTGCTTGGTGTGCTTCAGTTAAACACATAAATCCGTGAAAAAAAAGTTATATAACTTTTTTTGCAACACTTTCATGCCAATGGCCACATATTTGGCCATTGGCATGCTTAATATAACAAATGCACCCTTTATTTGGAGCTGACATAGCTCCGTTTTAATTGCAGAAATGTACTCAGTTGTCAGCTGAGTACATTTCTGCAACACGTCCGTTACACGGACTGGTTTGGCTTGTGGATCGCTCACATACCTCATTTGCATATCTTGGAGCTGCAAATGAGGTATTGAGCATTTCCACGCCCACTCCGTGTAAGAGACGTGTTAGCTGTCTCTTACACGGAGATTTGGGCTGTTGCTGAATCAGGAGGCTTACACGGAGGCTTACACTACTCTTGAACTCCGTGTAAGCCTTCCTGAATCTGGCCCTTAGTGTATTGAAATATATAACTGCAATATGCAGGTTTAGTGCATTAAGGGATAAAGGAGTTAATACATTTATTCTGCTTATTCTGTGTGAAAATATGCAGCTGCTAGAAGCTCTGAAAAAAGAACAATGGATGTCTGTAAATCCACCATTGTCAGCAAAATGTGTATTGAGGCCAGGACTGTACCTTGAATGTATCATATCAGAACTAGAAAAAGAATTGTGAGAAACTAAGGAAAGCTGAAACAAGCCCAAGGCCAGGTTGTTTTTCTCAAACATGTTTTGCAAGACAGCAATTATCTGACCATGCCAGCAGCAAATCTAATAATAGCATCTTTCTGTAAACTTACAGAAAACTGTATTAAAAACTGTAGGCTAAACTATGGAAAATCAGACAAATCTTGTACCTACATGCTTTGTCTCCTTGCTGCAAGTAAAGTGCCTTGCTTGAACCTAACGTGCATTGATTTTATTGTTTTCTTTAAAGATTGGTCCCTCGAGCCAGAAACCCTCTCATCACCATGGATCAGACAGCCAGGTGGCTGAAACCGTACGGGGAAGAAACCAACTCATTTCTTCTTATATGTAAAGTCCTCCAACTGAATTGTCGTCAAAAGAGGCCAGCCACTTTCTGATCTGTGACTGAAGGACGGGTTTTCCGCGAATCGGAGATCAATCACGTGGGCTCAGGTAAGGTGAATCTACTTTTTTTTTCTGTTTCAGGATCAGGGACTGGATGTGTATTGTCTTTTGTCAGATTGTATTTTTCTTACAGTCAGGGATAAAAAAGGTACTGTCTTGTCATAGATCAGGAATAACAGAATAAGTAGACTTTAGGCAGTCATTCTGAAGAGACTATAACAAAATCCGCGGTACACGTTAAAACTAGAGAATCAAGGTGAAGTTACATAACAATCAAAGGTAAAGGAAAATGGGTAATAACTGTACAAAAACACCCCAAGACCCACCATTAACGGAAGATGCAAAATATATGCAGTCACAGCGCGCAGACGTTAGATACTTTTCAAAATGGGTTATTAAATACAAATTTGACGTAAAATTAGAAAAATCCTCACTCATCAAACTTATTAAACAACTTAAAACTGATTCTAAAGGTCAGGTAAAAAAGCAACGACAGTTAGAAATTCCTCAGGCACACAGGTGGCTGGAGGAAGTAAACCGTAGGGACCAAAAGAACAAGGATTCAAAGACAATGTTTTTAGATAGGGAGGATAACAATCTAGTAATAGCATCAGCACCTCCGCCTCCCCCTCCCTTACCAAAATATGGAGTGAGTAGACAGGTTGATCCACCCCCCACTATATCCTGTGGTCACTGAGGATAGGGACGCTATAAAACAAACTAGCTAAAATAAGGGATCCCATTGAAACTAGGTCCCGACAAAAGCAGGTAATCGAGAGTCATGGCAGAAATCTAAAGATACGCAACCTATGGGAGAAAAAGAAGAGGAAATATGTCCACTCGTAGAAGTCCCGAACCCTCAGGCAGGGCAGGATAATCAGGATCCAGCCATCTTAGTATATAGACCCTGGACTCCGGAAGATATCCGGAAAGCTACAGAAGGGATTCCCCATCCAAAAATTAATTTTAGAAAATGTTCTGATGATTTACAAGAAATGAGGCTAAGTTATCATTTAAACGGAAAAGAAATAAAAAGGGTAGTTTGACAAATTGTAGGGCCAGATTGATACATGATTTGTGGCAATTGGAATCCTCGTGATGCTAAACAAAAACCCCTTCCTCACAGCAGTGCAGATTTAGATGCTAGAGTAAAAGGGCTTACAGACTGCATCTCTGAAAAATGGAAACCTAGGGCAGACTGGATGTGCATTAATCAATGCATCCAACAGGAGGGTGAGACAGTTGACTGATATTTCACTAGGCTGCTGGAGTGTTTTAACAACCACTGTGGGATGCAGGTCCCCGAAGACCAAAAACAAGATTCCCCATATGAACAGCAGTTGAAAAATGCATTTTTAAAAGGTAGTAGTGCACCTATAAGCAGTTTTATTACAAAACATATGATTGATCATCAAACTAGCAGGCTACAATCACTACTCGAATATGCTAGGCATGCTGAAAGGCATTCCAATAGCAAAAAGAAAAAGAAGGCTCAAGTATTTTCTGTAGAAGACGGAGCAAAAGTTTATGTAGTACACCCCGGGAAAAAAGGAAGGAAAAATGCACAGGGAGGTAAGCAGTCTGATCAACGATCAGAAGACTTTAAACGACGTAAAAAAAGAGGTGAATGTTTCAAATGTGGTAAAAATGGACATTTGGCAAGGGATTGCAGGAAAAATAAAAAAGCAACAACAGAAGACAAGAAAGGTAAAGACTGACTATATGATAGTCAGGAATCATTAAAAGAGGCTAGTGCAAAAAGGACAAAAAAAATGTGAAAAGAAAAATAGAAAAAGTACAGAAAATTAATGACGGTAAAGTAAAAGATAAAGTACTAGACTTGGCTTTATTGAGCTTGGAGCTCTACTTAGCAAATACTAAACCAAAAGTTATACTTTCATTGAAAGGCAGGGAAGTCAAATTTTTGTGCGACTCAGGGGCATCACGAACCCTGATACACCCCTTCAAATTGCCAAAAAACTCAAAATCATCCGACTACATATTAGTCAAAGCAGCTAATGGGCAGCTATATTGGGAGCCCCTCTCCAGCACTATTACAATAACTGATCCGGTTTCAGGATTGACACAGAAAAGTAAGATTGTAGTTTCTGCAAAGTGCCCAGTGAATCTCTTGGGCAGGGATCTCATGCAGTTATTTGGCATTGCAGTAGTCCCAACCATGCAGGGAATGAAAGCACAGTGACAAACTGACACCTTTACGGAGAAATCAGGGGGTAAAATATTTTATTGGTATAGTCAGGACTTGGTCACAACTGGTCCAGGGACTGTGACCAAGGAGCTGATAAACATAGCCATCAGTAAGTTTCCCTCCCTCAACATTAATAAACAACACCTGTTACATTGTACCCTATATTTTTGTAATACATTAGGACCCGATAAGGAATATAAAAAAAGATTATTTAAGAATCGTACAAATAGATTGGTACTGCGTAAACTGTCCTGGGACACAGAAGGGAATAGTGTAGCCAGCTGTTCCCTGCCCCAGGAATTTTTAACACTTTATAAATCTAATCGATTACCACATGTTAGCTTGACCAAGAATAAAAATATACAGTGGGCAGACCTAGGGGAGAAAGCCACAAGATGGGAGAAACAAACAGAACTGGAACTGTCAGGACAGGGAATACAAGTACAGAAATTGAATTGGGTGACACAGACCAACCCAGCTGTGCACCTGCATTCTCTTGAAAACAGCTGATGGACGCTCCTACTGAAGGAGGAAAAAAACGCCTTGCGAGATATACCAGAGACTCTCTGGTCAACAGGGAAATCAGATGTAGGACTTATCCATACGGTATGGCCAGTTAATATCACACCAAAATCAGCATTTAGACCACAGAAAAGACAATACCCCTTAAAAAAGATGCAGAGGCAGGGATAAAACCTATTATAGTAGCATTACTTAAGGGAGGGGTGCTAGTGAAATCTCTCGATTCTCCATGTAATACACCTCTATTTCCAGTTAAAAAAGCCAATGAAGAATGGCGTATGGTCCAGGATTTGCAAGCTGTGAATGACGCAGTATTACCAAGGGTGCCTATAATGCCAGATCCACACACTCTGTTAAATAACTTAAAACCTCAACAAAAATATTTTTCTGTGGTGGATATTAGTAATGCATTCTTTTCAATACCGATACACCCAGATAGCCAGTATTGGTTTGCATTTACATTTCAGGGGAAAAGATACACATATACGCAACTACCACAGGGATATTGTGAGAGCTCTATGATATTCTCACAAGAAATGTCAAGTAACTTGGCAAGGTTTAATCCACCAAAGGGTAGTCAGGTCTTACTTTATGTTGATGACATTTTGTTGGCGGCCCCCACCCTGCAGAATTGCAGGAAAGATACAGTAGCACTTCTATGATTTTTAGCTGCTGAGGGACATAAAGTAAACAAAAATAAGCTGCAGCTCTGGAAAAAACAGGTTAAGTATCTAGGATATGTGATATCCAAGGAAGATAGAACTCTAGATGAAGACAAAAAAGTGGCAATCTTGCAAGCACCAAAACCCACCACCAAGAAGGAAATGATGTCCTTCTTGAGAACGACTAATTTCTGTCAAAGCTGGATTCCAAACTATGCCTTGGAAACTGCACCCCTAACTGATCTTATATATAAGAAGCCTATGGCAGCGCAGGAGTTGTTACAATGGACATCAAAGGCAGAATCTGCCTTTTGTAAACTGAAACAATTAATAGCATCCTCTCTAGTTCTGGGATTACCAAATTATCATAAACGATTTTTCCAGACTGTAGATTGCAAGCAGGGTTATATGACATCAGTATTAACACAACAACATGGGGATAAGCAACGCCCCATTGCTTACTATTCATCACAATTAGGCCCAGTGGCACGGTCCTTACCCCACTGTGTGCAGGCAGTAGTTGCAGCAGCAATGGCAGTGCAAGCTTCGGCCTCAGTAGTCTTGTTCCACCCCCTCACTCTGAGGGTACCCCACGCAGTCACGATTATTTTGCTACAAGAAAAGGTGGCATATCTTTCCCCTGCTAAGCATCTCTCCTGCATGACTATATTGTTGAGCCAACCTCATATGACAATTAAATGATGCACGACTTTGAACCCTTCTACTCTGCACCCAACCCCTGCAGACAGCACACTGCATCGCTGCCTGCAGGTAATCGAGCAAAAGACATTACCTAGAAAAGATCTCACAGATGTCCCCTTGGAGGATGCTGAGGTGACATACTACGTGGACGGCTCATGCAAAAGGGGTCCTGCAGGACATAACCTAGTAGGATATGCAGTAGTCTCTGATACTGAGGTTGTAGAAGCAAAATCCTTACCACACAATTTATCTGCACAGGCAGCAGAATTGATTGCCCTGACACGGGCATGTACCTTAGCAAGGGGTAAATGTGTAAACATTTTTACTGATAGCCAGTACGCTTTTTCCACTGTACATGTGTTTGCACAACAGTGGAAAAAATGGGGAATAATAACATCTACTGGCAAACCTATAAATCATGCGCAGTTTATTTTAGATCTTTTAGAATCTATTCAGTTACCTCAGAAGGTGGCCATTTGCAAATGGGCAGCTCGCACCAAGCAACAAGATAGGATTTCAAAAGGTAATGCAAGAGCTGATACAGCTGCAAAACAAGTAGCTACAGAAGTATTTCGTTTAAACAAAGAATTGCAACCCTCTGAAATTCTGAATCTGGATATGTTAAAAACAATGCAGACACTCACTACACAAGCTGAAAAACAGCAATGGATAAAAGGAGGAGCAATCCTCGAAAAAGGGTTGTACATCTCTAAGGAAGGGAAGCCAATAATACCCTCTAATTTGTTCTGCTATGCGGCATTGTTGAGCCATGGGCAGTGCCATGTCTCAACAGGGGGGATGATACAGTTGGTAAACCAGGTGTTCACAACATACGGATTTACAAACTATTCTAAAAAAATTTGTTTAATGTGTCAGATTTGTAACAAAAACCATGCACAGGGGGCGATAAAGCCCAAGCAAGGGAGTTTTCCCACACCACCATATCCGTTTCACACTATCTGTATGGATTTCATAGAACTGAACAAATGTGAGAATAAAAAGTATTGCCTTGTCATTATAGATATGTTTTCCAGATGAGTGGAAGCCTTTCCAACCAAAAACCCAGATGCAGCTACTGTGGCAAAAGTACTTCTTAAGGAAATTATTCCTAGGTTCGGCATTCCAGAGAGAATCTATAGTGACAATGGTACACACTTTGTAAATCAAACCATACAACAGCTGAGTAAGTTTTTTGGTATTTCTTTAAAAATCATTGTGCATATCATCCGCAGTCTGCAGGGCTGGTTGAAAGACACAATGGTATACTGAAAAGCAAACTGAGGAAATTGATAGCTGAGACAGGGAAAACCTGGCTGTACTGTTTACCCCGGCACTGTTGAACATGAGAACCATCCCTACAGCAAAAGGACTGACTCCTTTCCAGAAGCTGTATGGGAGGGCTTATTATACACCCCAGTGGAAATCTCTCATGTCATCAGACCAGGAAGCTGATTTTACGTTAGCTGAATATATGAAAATGTTGTTGAGTTCTAAACATCTGTTGCAGTTTAATTCTGTTTCAGGTCAAAAACAAACAAAAACATCGGAAGTGGCAGTGACGCCAGGAGACTGGGTGTGGATTAAAATCGTGAAGCAAAAGAACTAGGCATTGCCAAAGTGGGAAGGTCCCTACCAGATGCTTCTTTCAACACCTCCTACAGTCAAAATTGCAGAGCGAGCTTTGTTGATACATGTGACGCACTCCAAGTTGTTGAAGAACTTCGAGCTGGACAAAGACCTTACATCTCCATCAGGACCCTAAGCACAAAAGTCTGGCTACAAAGGGGGTTCAGATCAATAGGAACTGATCCGTCTCAAACCCAGTGAAGCAATCATCAGTGCTAAGGTCCTATAGGGTAGAGAGTAAGATCATGTTTCTAGGCGAAGATGACGGAAGCAAGAAAGATCCAAATACATCTGTTTGGAGGAACCGGAAAAAACAGGAATGCAGAGCAATCATTCCCGCAGAAATATTGCATGACCATCCTGTTAACTGTACTGGTAGCAATAATCTTTTTATTGTGGCCATTCCTCTTCTCTGCCACACAAGTAGAACAAAGTAAATGTGCAAAGTGGCACCCAAATTTCAATACTTATCAGGCTATTAAGCACGCTTATGCAGGCACCCTCAATATCTCCAATTGCTGGGTCTGTGCAGCTATTCCTACTGCACATGGAGGAATACCCTTAATACAGATTCCCTTAAATATGAACCAAACCTGGCAAGCACTGCTGAAAGATGCAGTTAATGTGACATCAATTAAAACAGTGACCCTATTCTTACCCAAGGCAAAAAGAGGAACAGTGTGCTTTCAAAACTACGGAAAAACAGAGGTTGGAAATAGCATCTGTAACATGACAGTGATACATTACTGTACTGGAAATTCCTGCACCACGACAAATGAGGGCCAACAATTGCAAGTTGACAATAGCAATGACTCCACTAACAAAAAGAAAATGGTTGTTGAAAATCAAATTGTGTATAGTAAAATGTTCTGGGCTATGACCCAACAAAAGCCCGGCAACTATAAATTCAGCAACATCTCAGTCGCAATTCCTGACTGCTACTTCATGTGTGGTGATAGAGCATATAAATGGCTACCAGGCAATTGGTCTGGAAGCTGTTTTCTGGCATATCTGATTCCAGCAATACGACATGTATCGACACTACCCCAGGGGAAAATTCAAAATGTTCGAGAAATCAAGAAACCTGCTAATCTGGTGAGACAAGTTGATGCATCCTGGATATATCACCATGATTTAGCCCATGTGAATGACAAAGGACTGTTGCACATGGATCTGGGTGATGACATCATATCTTGGGCGGGCATAATACCAGCATACGGAGCAGTGAAATCAATCTGGGAGCTGATAAAACTATCCAAACCTCTTGAAACAATGAGTAATGCGAATTTTTCTGCCCTAGAATTGGTGACTGATGAACTCACAGCCATGCAGACAGTGGTGCTTCAAAATCGCATGGCTCTCGACTTCACCTTAGCGGCGAAAGGAGGTTTGTGCGCTTTAATCCAGGAGGAATGCTGTTCATTTATTCCTGACAACAAACATGAAATAGACAGCCATCTCAAAATAATTCAGCAAGTGTTGGCTATGACCAAACCAGGACTGAATCCATTGACAGACTTTTTCCAAAAATGGTTCGGGGGTTGGGGCAGCATCTTGATGAACATTCTGATTGCCATCTGTGTAGGGGCAGCCTTACTGATGGTGTGTGGATGCTGCTGCATCCCCTGTATAAAAGGACTAGTTGAAAATTTCATAGACACTTCAATTTCAAAGACTTTATATCAGAATGTTGAGTTAGAGGTACTGATTGAAAGCTGAAGAAATACTTTCACAAGCTTGAACTGAATGACTCTCTAACTGCAAATCCTGAGTGGGAAATGGTTAAGGGAAGAAAAACTGTTTATGCTTGTTTTGAAAGTAAAATAAAGTATTAAAAGGGGGGAAATGTTAAGGAAAATGTATAACTGCAATGCAATATGTAGGCTTAGTGTATTAAAATATATTAACTGCAATATGCAGGTTTAGTGCATTGAGGGTTAAAAGGAGTTAATACATTTATTCTGCTTATTCTGTGTGAAAATATGCAGCTGCTAGAAGCTCTGAAAAAAGAACAATGGATGTCTGTAAATCCACCATGGTCAGCAAAATGTGTATTGAGGCCAGGACTGTACCTTGAATGTATCATATCAGAACTAGAAAAAGAGTTGTGAGAAACTAAGGAAAGCTGAAACAAGCCCAAGGCCGGTTGTTTTTCTCAAACATGTTTTTGCAAGACAGCAATTATCTGACCATGTCAGCAGCAAATCTAATAATAGCATCTTTCTGTAAACTCACAGAAAACTGTATAAAAACTGTAGGCTAAACTATGGAAAATCAGATAAACCTTGTACCTACATGCTTTGTCTCCTTGCTGCAAGTAATAAAGGGTGCCTTGCTTGAACCTTACATGCATTGATTTTTGTGTTTTCTTTTACACTTTAAGTATTGCAAAACCAACTTTTGAGGAACTTCAGAAATAAGTTTCCTTGACAATATGAAACAATATGCTATGTAAAGTCCTCAACATAAAATATTTAGGGAAAGTATTAAGCTAGAATACAGAGGGTGTGTACAAAGATAATTGCATTCCACTAACTTAAAAGATTTTAAATAGGTATAACAGCAGAATCTATTTGATTTATAAAGGAATTAAAAATAACTACTTCTACCATTCTATATTGTACAATAGGGTCTCATATTTTATGCTAAAGAGCCTGCAAAAGCAGCATATGTATTTTTTAAGGTAGCAAATCCAATGTATTTTAGTATTTTATGTAAGAACAAAAGAAAGAAACAAATGCAATTCCATGCCTAGTTACTAAGCTATTACCTACATGAAAAATGTAATTTCACAGTGAAAAATATAAAATGATGTTTAATATGAGCTATTCCAATTCATTATCAAAAGGGAGAATGTGGAAAATATATACAAGGAAAAACAGCAAGAAGCATAGTTGATCTGCTCATAGCTTCATACCCGGCTGTTGATCCAGTGATCCATTTGAAGTCTTGCCAAAGATCCCAGCAACTTACTAAAACATGAGTTAACACCAGAACCCAAATTAGTTTCAGGCACTTTCCAAAAGGGCTAGAGGGGCTGGACCAGGGATATAGTTACATGGAACTGTAGAAACAGACAATTAGGAATGAAAGCAACATAATTTAGATGGTGATATAGCCAGTGAGCATAGTAAGGTGACTTCCAAAAATGGATTTAAAGCACAAGAAAAGGACTGAACAAGATTCTAGTGTCCACATTATAGATAAAGAAATCATTATAAATTACATTGCCTTGACACAGGCACGTTAGTCAAGAAAGATGCTATGTTAGTATTTGCATTATGATGTGCTCAAACCAGAAACATTACAGTGAAGCCCAAGAAACTTGATGAGTACTCAAGCAGGAGTAAACTTTTAGCCAATAAGGAAGACTAGCAAAATAAATGGAATATTGACTAAACTCTACCAGCATTTTCTTTTGGATTAATTAATCTTAGCTTACCTAGTCATGTGATACAGGTTGGGAAGCACCAAACCATGACAAAAAAAACTGGATCTTTGAATGAAGCATGTAATTTTGCTGCATAGAAATAGCTAGGATTTTGATTGGAGGGTGTAAAACACCAGCTACATTTAATAGACTCATAGGCTCATAGGTTATTACTAGGTTAATGACCACTAGGGACCTGAAAAGTCTAGCCACTCACCCCAAACCATTTGGGTCCTGAGTATCATTGATATATATATATATATATATATATATATATATATATATATATATATACGGATCTACCTTACTAGATCGACATGTGAAAACAGCGAAAATGACTTCACCAACGCCAGAAGATCGACAAAACAGCGAAAACGACTTCACCGATGCCAGAAGATCGACAAGACAGAAGACCGATGGAGGAAGACACCGACGCTGAGAACACTGCGATGGGGAAAGGATGTGTAAGTATGGGGTAGTGACGGACGTTAGGATGTGAGTAAGGTAAGTGTGCGATGTTGACGGTGTGTAGGGGTAGGGGTGGGATAAGTGAGTTAGGGTTAGGGCGCGGGTTAGGTAAGGGTGCGAGTAAGGTAAGTGTGCGATGTTGGCGGTCTGTAGGGGTAGGGGTGGGATAAGTGAGTTAGGGTTAGGGCGCGGGTTAGGTAAGGGTGCGAGTAAGGTAAGTGTGCGATGTTGGCAGTCTGTAGGGGTAGGGGTGGGATAAGTGTGTTAGGGTTAGGGCGCGGGTTAGGTGAGTGTGCGATAGTGACGGACCTTAGGATAAGGGTTTGGGTTAGGGTTGTAGATAGTTGTGTATGTATGGGTTAGTGTTGGTTTGTAAGGATTTTGGTGTGCTTGTGTTGTGTGTGTGGGTTTTGGATAGGGGATTTGTTTTGTTTGTTGGTATGATGTGTCGGGTGTATGTGGTGTCGTGTTTGTGAACTGTCGATCTTCTGGCGTCGGTGAAGTCATTTTCGATCTTCTGGCATCGGTGAAGTCGTTTTAGCTGTTTTAACATGTCGATCTAGTAAGGTAGATCCATATATACTGGGGAGGGAGTTAGTAGAGAGATAACTAAGGATTTGTAGGATGGTATTACTTAGGATAGGATTTTTCTTATTGATGGCCTCTGCCCACAGGGGACATGGGGTCCAAACTGGGGTATAAATTTATAATCTCCCATCCAATTGTCAAGGTTTCATTTGAATAGGGTCAGGAATTAACTCGGTTTTACATGGATGGGAAGCCTATTCCATAGTGCAGTGATCCTTTGGAACACATATCTGTCTCTCCATGATGTTCTGTCTATGTCACAACTGAAGTACAGATCCCAGGATCTAATGTCTCTGATGCTGTTGGTTTTGCACATGTGCAACAGATCCATCAAGGCTGAGTTTGAGGAAGCATTGTAAGCTAGGCAAAGATCCCCTCTCAAAAGCCTGTAGGAGACTAAATACAGAGACATAGCACTTAGGCGATCACTGTAGGACACTGTATTCATGGCCTGAACTCTCCTGGTGACAAATCTTTGTGGACATTCCAACTTTTGCAAGTGTCTCATTAGATACATACCAAAAGGGGCATTTTATTCAATGATAGGTCTAATAAGGGCCATGTAGAGTGGTACTACAACTTCCTTGAACCTGGATGCTGTACCCTTACCTATAAATTGGGCCACATAGAATTAATTTCTTATTATCTTAAATATCGGTTGGTCAAAGGCCAGATTACTGTTTACATATGTCCCCAGATCCCTCACTACTGGGTCAACTCTTAGCGGCATTTTATCAATGAAGTAATTAACTTGGGTTGACAGTTTCCCAAAGGGCATTATAATGCATTTTTTTGGCATTGAATTTTGGGCTTTGGCTTTCGCAGCAGTCATTTTTCTGAATTAAACCCCCTTGCAAGATGTTGGTGTCTTTGGGGGGAATCTATAATAACTTCCAATTTAGAGTCATCTGTGAACTTGGTGAGCCATATGCCAAACAGGAGTGGGCTCAGCAATGAGTTCTGGTACTCTACTGGTGACTGGTCTTTTGGTGGATGTTGTCTCACCAATCGTAACTTTTTGGGTCCTGTCTGTGAGCCAGCTGACAATCTAGTGAGATATGTAAGGATTTATGCCTAGTTCACAGAGCTTGTCAACAATGTCTGAGTGGGGTGTTGTACCGAATGCCTTAGTCATAGGTTCATAGGTTGGTACTAGGCTATCAGCTCTAGGGCCTATACAAGCCTAGCCATAACAATTCCCTGGTTATTTCTTCCCACACTATTTACTTCCCTGGACCTAGTCAGGTCATAATACTCAATATGCACTGTATTACCCTTGTCCATTGCCTTGGTGACCTTCTCAAAGAAGTCTTCTAGATTAAGTAGGCATGACCTTCCTTTGGCAAAGTAAAATTGGGATGGGTCCAGTGTCTTTAGGTTACCCATGTCCTTGTTTATCATTTACATGATAATTCACTCCATGGCATTGCATATTAGGCTTGTCAGACTGATGGGTTTATAGTTCCCTGGGTCGATTGATTGTCCACCCTTGTAGAGGGGAATGAC
Organism: Protopterus annectens; assembly: GCF_019279795.1. Classification (NCBI taxonomy): domain Eukaryota; kingdom Metazoa; phylum Chordata; order Ceratodontiformes; family Protopteridae; genus Protopterus; species Protopterus annectens. The sequence goes on along the minus strand of NC_056737.1, from coordinate 1,414,792,922 downwards.
TGTTGCAGTCCTCCATTCACTTGGAACTTAATCTGTTTCAAGGCTGTAGTTAAACAGTGCCTTAAGTGGACCAGATAAGTCATGTTTTAGACTGTTCAGGAGGCATTCAAGGATGTTGTCAGGACCCATGGAGGTGGTGCTCTTGGCTTTAGTGAATGTTGCCAACACTTGGTCCCTGCTAATAGTTGGGAAAAGTATGTTGGAGGAAATTTCACCTGGTGGAGCCAGGGAGGGAGTGAGGAAGTGAATATTGAGCTGAATTTATCAGCCAGTAGATTTGCTATGTTACCCTCATCAATGAAGGTGGTATGGTTTACCACCAGTTCTGGACATAGCTGAAGAAGACCTTCTGATTGTCCCTTACCTACAAGGGTATCCTGACATTGTAGTTGGTCTTGTTGCACTTTATTAGTCCCCTTAATTTCTTGTTCAGTTGTATAAAACAGAACTGGTCTTTAAGAGAGTTGCTGTTCCTGATTTTGTCCACAAGTTTTTTTCTTTTATTATTTACCTTGTTTAGGTGAGGATTCCACCAGTGGGGTTTGTTTTTAGTATTTGTTTTGTGTTTAGTTCTGGTAGGTATGGAAACCTCTATGCAGCAATTCACATTTTTGTATGGACTCTGAATAATTCTGCATTGGTAGCTGTTGTTCTCAGGGTTGAGGGAGCCTTAAATTTTGAAAAAACTTTCACTTGATAGTTTGCCTTTGAACAGTTCCTAACTTTTAATGGTTTAGCTGGATTTTCTGGGTTGATTTTTAATTCAAATGTGATCCGACCTAATTGGTGAGGACACAACATGGTGGGGTGCACAACGCTCTCCCATGTTGGTAAGTACCAGATCCACTATGTTTTATCCTCTGGTCGGAGCGTGCACTATCTGTTCCTGTATGTTTATGTTAATAAAATACAGGAGATGTTGTGCTTGAGGCAGGGTACATTTCCCAGTTTAGCAAGGGGTATTTAAAGTCACCCATGAATAGAGTGTTTGTGGGCTGGTGAGCACATCTTGTATGTTTAGATAAGAATGGTGAGACTCTAGTAGCATAGATGGTGATCTGTAGATAGACTTGATATGGTGAGGGACCTTATTTAAGGTGATTTGCACACGGATGAGCTCCATTATGTCATCCTCTTTAACCAACCTAAAGGTATATTTCTTGCTAGTGTAGATCAAGACACCCCCCTTTCGGCCCCAGTCTATGCTGTTATCAGTCTAAATGTGTGGAAGACACTGTAGCCTTGCACGTTAAGAGTGCTTTCTACAACTGTAAACCAAGTCTCGGTCATGGCACAGATGTCTACATTCTTCAAAGTGAGGAGGGCTTGAAGGGTGTAGAGTGTTTTATTTAGGTTCCAAGCATTGAGCAATAACACATTAAGGTTGTCTGTAGACTTTTTCAATATGTTGGTAGTTTTGTCTTTTTAATATTGCCTACAAAAAGCTCTAAGGGGGTGGATAAAGTTTTAGCCAATATCTGAAAACCTAGGGGGGACAGGTGCAGACCATTCTTGCCAAATGAATGTGGCCTTTTGCCCATGTCGACCCATTTTAACAGATATTGGATCCCCTGGAGTGACACCAGAAACTAAGCCAATTATTAAAATTAATAATTTTATGTTCATAGTTTAATATCATCCACGGTGAAGGTTGTATGCTGCTCAGTGTATCTGTGATACATATTCCAAAATATCCATTATGTCTATTTTCATATTGTCCAGTGTGGTATGTCTCAGATAATTTATATCCACATGGACTATGACAAGATCATATTGGTACCTGGGGTGCAGTAACTTCTATGTGTGCTTGATATTGCAGATCTTGGTTCCAGATAGGCAACTAACCTCTATCTTTTCCTTAGCTAACCTGGTGAGTGAGGCACCTGTGTGTCACTCAGTGGAGTCCCCGATGAAAAGAATATTAAATAAAATAAATGCTTGCCTTATGGGCTTTGCTGTTGGGGGACCATAGGGTATAGGCTTATGTGAGATGTCTGATGTTACTTTTTGTGTGTGTTTTAGTGTTTGCTGAAAACAGTGTAGCCATTAGGTGGCTTTGGAGGTCTTTGAGATTTGGGAAGGCTTCTTTTCAGTGCCTCATTATAAGACATTCTGTGTGTGTGGTAAGCAGTTTGTGTGAGGGTTATAGTGTGAGTATTCCTGACAGCCTTATTTGTATGTGAGATTTTTGCCACCAAGAAAGTTGCATATTTACATCTCTTTCATACCATGTTATCTCCTTTAATGATTAACTGGTAGTCTAGTAGCATGAGATAATTGCTACATTGCTTCAGGATGCCTAAATCTACCAAGCTGGCTGCAGGCACATTTGAAAATAGCATATCCATGTTGTCCAGTACTGTAATAGAGTGGGCTGTTTAGGATTAAGGATTGGGTTTTTAACAGGGGTCTCCTAGGGTAGTTTCTGGGGTTAAGGGTGAGATGTTATATAGTGCTAGGATATGGTAGTACTATTCAATACACAAACTAGTTTGTGGGGTTATGGACAAGATGTTGTTTAATGCTAGGATATGGTAGTGCTATTCAATACACAAACTAGTTTGTGGGGTTATGGACAAGATGTTGTTTAATGCTAGGATATGGTAGTGCTATTCAATACACAAACTAGTTTGTGGGGTTATGGACAAGATGTTGTTTAATGCTAGGATATGGTAGTGCTATTCAATACACAAACTAGTTTGTGGGGTTATGGACAAGATGTTGTTTAATGCTAGGATATGGTAGTGCTATTCAATACACAAACTAGTTTGTGGGGTTATGGACAAGATGTTGTTTAATGCTAGGATATGGTAGTGCTATTCGATGCACAAGCAGCTGATCTAAGCTTATTTCCACACAATGGCACTCTGTTTAACAGGTTTCGGATCTAATCCTAACTTAGAGATAAATTTTATTGTCTAGGCATTTGCCACTATACAGGTCACCGCTGCCACTGCTGTCCAATGGGCAGCTCCGTGCAAACTTTCCTGATTTATAGCAGAGAAACAAAAGCTTGAAAACTGACTTCTGTGCCCTCCAGCCAATAAACAACCACACTTTTAGCTTCCTGATGTGCTTCCCAACTCGGAGAGACTAGGTAAACACCTCCTGCCACAAGGTGGAAAATCCTGGAATGTCCTGATTTAAAAATATAGCAAAAGCAGCTCTCAAATGCAGAATAAACAAAAAACAACTAAGTCCCTGGCTAATTCTCCCTTCTGCAAGGAGATTTGGAGGCGCACAGAACCAGAAAACCCAACAGAGTCGTGAGTATTTTTGGCACAAAATTAAATAAATGCTTTAAAACGTGCTCAAAGACGGTAGTGACCACCGTATAAAGCAAGTACAAGTATAGAAAGTACAAGAACATATTCCTATCTTAGCTTGGAAAGCTCTAGATGCAGTTAAAACACTGGAAAAGCATCGCAGAGTTTTCTGTAAATAAATGAAAAGCCTTGCAAACTTGCCTGATTTATAGTAGAGAAAAACATGTCTAAATTGACTCTTATGCCCTCTCACCAATAAACAACCGTACTTTGAGCTTCCTGCAGTGCTTTCCACCTTCTGCTTCAAGACTGATTATCCTGGAATATCTTAATGTAAAAGCACAGCAAAAGCACCTGTGCTTACCTCTACACACAGCAAACGCAACTACTCTTACCTGTACACACAGCACTGCTTATGCAGCTAAACTTCTACATCTGGAGTAGTCTGTCTTCTGCTGGGGTGTTCACCTTCAAAACAGTCCTTGGTAGGCCTGGGGATGTTCACAAATCCCGGACAGCGTGCTGTACAGGTACAGGTTGTGCCAGTAGTCTAAAGCATCACCTCATTATAATTGTAAGTTTCAAAAAGGGAAACTGCCAGTTATCTGCACATATATACCTAACAGGTATTCAGAGTATGCAGTATTTGTGAAGGTAGAAGGTGTGGTAACTGATGGGATGTAAGCTACTGAATCTGTAATTCTACTGGAAGACTTCAATGATCGCTTGGGGAAATGATCCACAAATCACAACTTTATTATTATACCACTAAATATTACTGATAAGCAACAAATGCAAACATATGCACTATTAAACAAATATTGCTCCAAATGCTTCTCAGCCTTTTGCCTTCTAAAGGAGCAAATGGTTGCAAATCAAACAATAAAAAGTTAAATAAGAAAGCAGCATACAGTTAAACAATGGAATTTACAAGTTACAATATCCAAATGTTGGTAATGGATTTTGAAAGTATATCCCAATCCAGGTCTGTATTAAAATATCATTTTCTACCATGTTGAAATATTTCAGAATAAGTATGGCTTCCAAAGCTAACAATGCTTGTTCTATATTTCTACCTTCAGTAAGGAATGGAACAGCAAAACATTTACTCTGAGAACATCAATGTTATCATCATATGCTTATTTTCAATGTTCTGCCATATAGTTTGTTATAATACATCACTCGCCCACACCAAAATGTTTAGAATTCTGATCTTAAACTTCCTTTGTGTTTATCCAATGCATCATTCCAGCCCTGGCCTGTACTGCGAATAATGCACATAACAGTATTAGCCACATGTGAAATGCTGGTTTGCTGAATAAAAAATAAATGCCATAGACTGTGGGACCCCCTACAGATAAAAATCAAGTCATCAATAAAGCAACTATACAAATATCACCTAATCAACAAATAACTCCATTAGAAATAAGACATTTGTCATTTCCTTGATAAAATATCATCATACACAGGGGCATACTGAACAGCCATTGCAGTGCCTGATGCTTACAAGGAGTATTTATCACTGAACAAAACATGGTTATGCATTGTGCAAAAGAATGAAATTAGTTCTGAGTATGTAGTATGTGGGGACACTGTCTTTGGAGTGTTTTTAAATAAGGGGGGACAGGAGAATCTGCTCCTCCGTTTACAGACACTCAGTGCTCCACAGCCATCCCCACAGAAGCTTTTGCCATGGTGCTGGAAAGGAAACTTCATCTAACAGTTGGGCATCTGATACAGGAGGAGCAATACAGAACCTGTCCTCACCATGAAACAATTATTTGTCCTTACAAGGATAGTGGAGCAGTTATGGGAGCATCATTAATGACTGCTATCTGGCTCTCGCTCTAATTCCCTTGTTAATACACTTTCAGTGAATCTCTGGTAACAGATACCTTGAAAGTAGCGTGCACATTATCTTCCTTTGCATCATATCCATCCTTCCATGTTTGTCCAGACAAAGTCATAACCATAGGGTTTACATTATTAGAGTAGTGCAAAAATTTCATAGCTCTCAGAAACCCTTCAGTTGATTGTCTCTCCCCCACCTCCAATAGAGGAATAACTTTTGGGCTGCAAGATAATGTAACATCACAGGTTCTTCATGTGCTATCTATAATGTTTTTAACAATTAGATATACAATACAATTTCTGCGCATTACATCTGGTCAATGTTTTTGTGCACCTCATTGTTAAAAAGTTAAGTACTTACTTGTTTCCATTATACCAGTATTTCTTCAGTATACTGCAAATACCACTATAATATTCGGCTAAATTTAGTTTATCTCTGCCCACTGATTGTTCTTGTATTCTCTACCAAATAAGTTGCGTAATTTAATTTAATTTTGCCCACTTTCTGGAATTGCTTTTCCTACTAGTATCTTAGCCATTTCAGGCAGTAAATTGTTGTCTGCTGTACATGGCATATACCTCTCTTAACTGGTAGTGTCTGTTCAACTTACAAAAACAAATAGTGTGCATCATCACCCAGAACTTATAGCATTTATAATTGCTAATCAGAATTCTCATTAATGACTCAGGCACTGTGGAAGTGTTTTCAGTCCATATGAGGTCTTTAGCATAACCAGCAAGCATTTTCTAGTTAAGCATCATACAGTGCACAATCACTTTTAATTACAGGTTTGTAGGTATATATTAGGCTAACAGTCATAAAGGTCCTTTGTAAGCCTAGCTATGAATATCAAATATAACCAACAAGTTTGGTGCCGTAGAGGTTATTTTTAGGGGTGTATGCAAGCTAGGACATGGGTGGTCAAACATGTATAGGTTGCCTCTGTCCATTAGAGACATAAATGGCAGACCAGGGATGAAATTCAGATTTCTCAACCACTAGTCCAGGTTACACTTGAGTGGTGTCATAGAAGAACTCTGCTTTTCATGGATAGTTAGCCTATTCTAGAGAAGAGACAGTCTCTGAAACACATACCTGTCCCTCCAACATGCAGCTTTAAGTCCCTGGATTGTAGTTCTGATGTTATTCGTTTTATGGATATACAAGGGATTCATCAGAGCAGGATACTGGGATACCTTTTATGTCAACCACAGATCACTTCTCAGCAGTCTTTAAGGAGACAGAGTATCAGAATAAGTCTTTGAGACAATCCACATAGGACATGTTGCTAAAACCATGTATTCTTTTTTGTGAGGAACATCTGTGAATGTCCCAGGTGCTACATGTGCCTGGTTAGGTGCATAATGAGCATTGTAATTAATCTGATTAAGGCTGAGTACAGAGGATCGATGACTTCCTTGCACCTAGATGCCATACTCTTGCTTATAGGTTTAGCAACACAGAATGATTTCCTTACTACCTTAGACACATGCTGGACAAAAGCTAGGTCACTCACTACATATGTCCCCAAATCCCTGACTACAATTCTTGGTATTGCATTTTAAACTGTGTCTATGGCACCAGTTATTTATCTATATTAGCCCTTCCTGGAGGATATTAATGTCTTGGGGGGGATTCTATGACTGCTTCTAGTTTGTAATCAACTGCAAACCTGGTCAGTCTGAAGGTCTTAACATTGGTCTTGACTTCATTGATGAAGATGTCAAAAAATGAGAGGACCCAGCACTGAGCCCAGAGGGACTTTACTTGTGACTAGACTCTTAGTGAACATTCCCGTATCCTAACTTCCTGAGTACTGTCTGCGAGCCAGCTGGCTATGCAGTGGGTGACATAGGGGTGTATGCCTAATTTCATGAGTTTGTTTACAATGCCCGAGTGGGGTATCATATTAAATGCTTTGGCCAGGTCAAGGTAGGCGGTATGTACCTTTTTGCCCTCAACCATTGCCTTGGTGACTTTCTCAAAGATGTCTACAAGATTGACTAGGTATGATCTTCCCTTCACAAAACTGACCTAGGTTTTATCCAGTGTCTGGAGGTTTCCAATGTCATTATTAATCATTTCCATGATAATTCTTTCCATGGCTTTGCATATGAGATCAGTAAAAATAATTTGTCTGTAGTTTCTTGGAGCCATAGAAAGCTTACCCTTATTTATTCTCCATTCACAGGGTACAAAGCCTGACTGGAGACTGTGGTTAAATAATGATTCCAGTGGTCCTGATAGGTCATGTTTCATGATATTTAAGAGACATCCTGAGATATTATCTGTGACCATTGATGTGGTGTTCTTCACCATGGAGAGTACATTTACAGCCTGATCCCTAGTGATAGTAGGGGGTATGTTCAATGATATTTCTTAAGGGGTGTCTGTGGGAGGGGGTAAACAGGAGCTAAATTTGTCAGCCAGTAGATGAGTGATATATTATGACACTGTGTAGGTGGCTTCCTTTACAATTAGCCCTACACATTGTTGTGTACAACCTTTGAGGTTATGGAAATAGCTAAATAAAGCCTTGTGGCTATCCCTGGCCTGGAAGGCTATTTTTGCCTCAAAATTGGCTTTAGTAGACCTGATTTGTACACTGAGTTGTTTGTTTAGACTGATGGGGTAATTTTTATCCTGCTGGGTGTTGTGTTTCCTGACTTTTGCTATGCTGTGACTTTTTTCCTTACGTTGTACAGCCTTTTGATGTTTGGATTCCACCATGGTGGCTTGTTTTTTTAGTTTGTTCTTAGCTTATTTCTGGTTGGCACAGCTGTCTCTATGCATTTATCAAATAATTGTATAGAGTATCTGTGAACAATTCCACACAGGCACCTGCATTTTCAGGGTTTCACTTAATAGTAGAAAATTTGCTTTATAATAGTTCCTAAATTCTATGGGGTTAGCTGGGATGAAACAGTTGCTACAGTTTATACCCTGGTTGCACAAAGCACTATACCATTCAGGTTTGGTTTAAAAAAATCTTTGTTCTTTTAAACTGTAGCAAATTGTTTGCTACAAATGTAGCAATCAGTTGCTACAGTTTATTCCTTGCCTGCACAGAGTGCTACAGTGCTCAGGTTTTAGTTTAAAAATAATTATTTCAATTTTAAACTCTTTTAAACTTTTAAACTTTCAGTTTAGATCAAACAAAGAGTGCTACAGCACTCAGATTTGAACATAAATGCAATACTGGCTTTTAAAAGCCAGTATTGCACTACAGAGCACTCGGGATGATGGATGGCCACAAGATCGCACCCTCCAACACTTTGCTGCCTAGGGAGTTGCCTCTGTCACCCTACCCTAGTTACTCGACTGGTAACAATATGGTATGGGACTTTGTCTATTGTAATTTGGAAACGGAGAAGCTCAAGCTTGTCATCCTGTTTGACCAGCTTTGAGGTGACCTTGTTATTGATGTAGATTGAGACATCTCCACCTTTAGTCACTGTCTGTGCAGCAAATGGTATAAATTTTGGTAAGGCGTTATAGTTTTGCACTACCACAGTGCTCTCTGTGACTTTAAACCATGTCTCAGTGACCACACAGATGTCAGCATTATCCCAGGTGAGGAGATCTTGGAGTTAGTGGAGTTTCTTGTTTAAACTCCTGGAACTGAGCAGTGACACATCTAGATTCCCTTGGGTTGATTTGACTATGTCAGAAGATTTGTCAGTTTGGCATTGTCTAAAAAAGTACGATGGTGGAGGGCAATGGTTTAGCCAATATTTGAAAGCCCAGATGGGACCGGTGTGGACCACCCTTAGCAAAGTAGTGGGGGTCCTCTTGTGCTGATAAATATTGCACACTTAGAATACACCAGAAGATAAGACAATAATCAAAATCAATCATCTTTTGTTCATGTTGTGGCATCATCCTTGGTAAAGGTAGAATGATGCTCAATGACAGAGTCATACCAGCCTGGGCCACACAGTCCAAGAGCTCCAGAAAGTCTCTCTTCATATAATCCAGGCAGGTATATCATGGGTCATTTACAGCCACATGGACTATAGCAAAGTCAAAGTGGTACCCATGGTCCAATGACCTGAGTGTATGCATGCATGTTCTGGCACAACCTGGTCCCTGATAGTAAACTGACAGTGACTTTCTCCTTCTTCAGCCTGGTGAGTGGGACATCTGTGTGTCTCACAATAGTCTTCACAACAGAGGCAGCTCTACTGAATTCTCCAATTATAGGCCAATAGCTATACTCTCTCCACTTGCAAAGATTATGGAAAAATTTATTCATAGACAACTCATGCACCACCTAATCCAGAATCACCTTATGGCAGACACTCAGCATGGCTTCCATCCTCATCACAGCACTACTTCAACCCTCCTAGCCTTTACCAGCACCATAAACCATAATCACAACAATAATTATATATCCTCAGCCCTTTTCTTGGATCTTTCCAAGGCATTCAATATGGTTGATCACCAACTTTTAATCCACACCCTGCAAACATTCTGTCTAGATACTGAAGCCCTTCAATAGTTTCAATCCTACCTGAATGGTCAACAGCAGGCTGTCCTCTGGCAGAACAAACTCTCTAACCTTCTACCTAACACCCTTGGAGTACCACAAGGCTCTATACTAGGGCCCTTGCTGTTCTCCATCTTCATTAACGACCTTTATACTGTCATCCCAAAAGTCAGCTGTATCCAATATGCTGATGACTCTACTCTGATTTGCTCAGCCACATCTCCAGTAGAGTTATGTTCAGCTACCCAGACTACCTTTAATACAATAGAAAACTGGCTTTCTGAACATCATCTGATCCTAAATACCAAAAAAACTAAAATGCTGTTATTTTCACCAACACGTAGGTCTACCGCTTTCACCTTTACCATAAAATCAAATGATGGCACAATAATCTCCCTGACCCCTCTACAAAACTATTAGGTGTCATCATAGACAATAATCTAAAATTTGACCTACATGTTAACCAAACTATCAAAACCATCAATAAAAAACTAGGGTCACTTTACAGAATAAAAGCCTTCCTAACCCCTCCAGCTAAAATTGCCATAGCTCGCTCTCACCTTCTTTCAACCCTTCTGTATGCATCCCCTCTACTCTCAAATTTAAACAAGACTGTCCTTAACAAACTCTCAATTTGCTACAACCACATTGCCAGGTTTGCCACTGGGCTGCCTTTTAGGACACATCATTGCATCAATCTAAATCAGCTTGGGTGTCTTGATCTACCCAGCCTAATCCAGTATAACCAACTGATTATGGCCTATAAAATCCTCTATAATCCGGACAATACTCCTGCACTTAAAAATATTATCACCCCCTATAACAATCCTAGACTGCTTCGATTCTCTAACAAACTACTAATTCAGACTAGCAAAATAAATAACACAGCCAGTGATTCTCTCTTTGCAAACTGTGTAAATAGATACTGGAACTCTCTTCCAGATGATATTACCTTACTTTCCACCTTAGGTCAATTTAAAACTAGACTCAAACAACATTTGTCACTTAACTGGCTATGTCAATATATCAAGCTTGGCTAACTATCTCTAGAATGTGTAAAAATATGTTAACCAGTTTACTGTGTAATTTAATTTAATCCTGACTTGCGCTCAGGATTAACTGTAACCTGTGGAACTTGTTTAACTTGCTTACTTATGTAATCTCTGTAAATAGTCTGTTTGTAATATGTAATGATGGTATTATGTAATGATGTATCTGCTTACCCTTGGAGCTTTTCTCCCCGGGCCTCCGCTGAAAATGGACATGCACCAAGTCGGACTATCTCTGTCAACAAATGTAAAATAAAAAAAAGAAAGAAAGAAAGAAAGAAAGAAAGAAAGAAAGAAAGAAAGAAATGTCACACATAAATGAGTTCTACAAATCAGATTTAGTCATGTAAGATATGACCCTTTAAAATACCAGGCACTGCTCACTATGAACCATATAGAGCCAGACAGAAGAAACACTACCAAACAAGCTAATCTAAGGTGTTTTGAAAGGATTGCTAACAAAAAAAATGATACTGTTGTCACTAAGTAGAATTTTTTTAGAGAGGAATCCTAGAATGATTGACTATATGGGATATATAGAAAGAGGTATTACTGTCGATCTAGAACACCAGCAGCCTTTAGTGGTTTATAATTTCAGTATGGGTATTGCAGGAAAATAAATTGGTGAGTCAGAAACTGGCAATTTTTGTGATGTTATGAGAGACTGACTCAATAACTGAAGAATTTAAGCACCGTCATTAGCAGGAGTTTTGACTGTGTTTATATAGGCTATAAACTTCCATTTTTATATTTCTAATTTGAGCTCCTTCACATTAGCAAACAAACGTGTTGCAATTTTGAAAAAAATGTTTGAATTCTATGCCTTCTAGCAGAGTTAAAATGGACAAAACTCTAATAAAACAATTGCTTACCAGGAAGTTAAATTTAAAATATATTTTCTCATGCTAGCCCTCTCATTGATGTAGTACAAAGTTTCAAACAAAACATCACTTTAAATCCACTATTAATCCCAGTCTTAATGGCATGTGGAAAAGTTTGTGATTGAGATAGCAGAGACAGATTAATTAAACCAACTAAAAATAGGGTTCTCAACATCACTAATGATGACAGGAAAGACTTGCAGAAAGTTAGCAATTGCAGAAATCTAAGAATTATGAAAGCAGACAAGGGAAGGATTATTATATTAATGGAAACTTTGAAATATGTTAAAATTTTGAATTATCATTATGCAGTGACAAGTTTTAGCACAAACTTATTTTGTACAATGTTAACAATGCATACAGAAGAATTGACAGAGACTTATTTGATCTCTTGCAAACTTACATACTTCCATCAGATCTGTATAACTGTAGGTGGCAGAAAATCCAAAACTACTTGCATTTTTTTGGAAAAAACACCTATATCTACAGGAGTTCACATCAGTCAAACACTCTGCTATACTTCAGATATATTGGCGATTTATTTTATATATAGCATAAGGAAAAATTAACTGAATAATGTCATTACATACTTAAATAACATCACACCATATCTCAGCCTTTCTGGAGAGTAATTGTCGAACAATATCAGTGTGGACCATAATAAGAATGAAATAAACTCGGGGATATACAGGAAACCTGCCTTTAATTATACATACCTACATGGAAAAAGCTATCACCTTGAACATATTAAGGGTAATATAGTCAAATGTCAGGCTATACACATATCAAACCTCACAAATGATGACTTATTTTTGGAAGCATTAGAACAACTAAAGAAACTTGTTATTGCTATAGAATATGATATAAATATGATAGACAAAATATATAAGCATAATAAGAAAAGACATGAAAACAAAAGATACACCTATTCTGAGTGGATGTTATAGAAGAGGAGCCAACTACTGGTCAAGACATTAATTATTCCAAGAAGTCTTCTGTCTGGACAACATTGGGAATAGTAAGACAAACAGACAGATTCCTATCAAATACTGGAGAATTTTGTCTGGTAGGCCTGACCTACTTACAGAAAAAAATCCCAGTTTAAAGGTCACTTCTGAAAGGGAAAAAAAATATTTGACAAACTTGGCCAGAACATCAATAAAATTGTGAAGCATTTCTCTGGTTTCTGTAAACAGTCCTTAGTCATCAAAAACTGTGATAAGACTATTGGGATAAAGGTCATTTTAACTGTAATAGTACTTGAGTAATTTGTGTTGCACTTTGTGACTCCTCCACTCCATTTTATGTTGGTAAGATTATGCAAAAATTTGTCTAAATAGATATATGACTACACTTTAGCCATCAAGGAAAAAGGAAAAAAAATGCTCTTTTTAGGCATTTATCTTAATATAATACCTTCAGAAAATTTCTTTGTATATTTTTATTTATTTTTTTATTTATTTTATTTTACATTTGTTGACCGGGCTAATCTAGCTGGATACATGTCCATTTTCAGTAGAGGCCCGGGGAGAAAAGCTCCAAGAAATCATACATAGTTAAAACAGAAGTTATTATAGATATTATAAAACAGCAAGTATTACAAAAGCTAATTATAATAATAAAAAAAAATAAAAAATATATATATATATATATATATATATATATATATATATATATATATATATATATATATTTTTTTTTTTTTAATCCCCCCTCCCCCCCCCCACAGGTACATACAAATTGCAAAACACTTAGTGATTACATGATCAGGTGCAAGATACATATATGTTGTATAATAGTATTTTAAAGAATATGTAAATGGAAGAAAAGAAAGGATGTAGGGTGAGGTATAGAGGATAGGAAAATAATTAGTCTGGGTTAGTACAGGAGCATAGCCAGTGTTTATTGAAGTATAGTTTTAGGTTCTTTTTGAAAAGTGAGAGAGAAGACTGAGAAGTGATTTCTGATGGTAGTTTATTCCATATTTTTCCAACAACGTTTGAGAATAAGGATTCACCTGCTGAGTTGTTGGGTTTAGTAGTATTGATCAGTAGTTTGTTTGAGGAGCGTAGATTTTTGAGATTATTATAAGGTGTAATTAGGGTAGAGAGTATTGGGGTGTTGCTAGGTTGATACAGGGTCTTGTGGATTATTGTAAGCTGGTGAAGTTGGAGCTGGTTAAGTAGTTCTAGCCAGTTTAGATGTCGTAAATTTAGGCAGTGATGGGTTCTAAAAGGAGAGCCTGTTGCAAATCTAGCAATATTGTTATAGGATGTTGCTAGTTTATTGAGGTTGTTTTTAGAGAGATTGGTGTATATAGGAGAAGCATAGAGGAGAGTGGAGGTTAGGTGAGTTCTGGGTATAGTGGTCCTAGCTTCTGGTGTAAGATAGGGTTTAATTCTGTAAAGGGATCCTAGTTTTTTGTTAACTAATTTTATTGTGGTGTTTATATGAGTGTCAAAGTTAAGATTGTTGTCTATTGTTATTCCTAGCAGTTTAGTGGTTGGTTCAGGAGTGATAAGAGTACCGTTGTTAGAAGTGAGATTGAAATGGAAAGAGGTGGACTTTCGGGTTGGTGTAAAGAGTAGTAGTTTAGTTTTCTTGGGGTTTAAGAGGAGGCAGCGGTGTGAGAACCATTGTTCTACAGTGTTGAAAGCTTTTTGAGTAAGATTATGAAGTTCAGTTTGAGAGGAGGCTGAGCAGATTATGGTAGAGTTGTCTGTATATTGAATACAGGCAGAGTAAGGAATAGCAGAACTCAGGTCATTAATATAAATGGAAAATAGGAGTGGGCCTAGTATTGAGCCCTGTGGGACCCCAAGGGAGATAGAGAGGTGATTCGATAGTTTATTTTGCCAGAGTACATCCTGCTGGCGGTTTTCAAGGTAGGATCTGAACCAGCTCATAGATAGAGGATCGAGTGAAAGAGAGTTTAGTGTATGGAGGAGTAGTTGATGATTAACCATGTCAAAAGCTTTAGATAAGTCAATGAAAACTGCAGATGAGAGAAGATTTTTGTTGCGGTTGTTGTTAATGCAGTTAGTGAATGACAGCAGAGCAGTGGTACTGCTGTGGGAAGGTCTGAAACCATGTTGACAGTTGGCAAGTAGGTTGTTCTGGAGAAGGTGGTTAAGAAGTTATTTATGGATACACGTTTCCATAATTTTTGCAATAGGGGATAGTAAAGCTATAAGGCGAAAGTTAGAGAAGTCATTGGAGTTCCCCCCTTTGTGTAGTGGGATGATATGAGAAATTTTCCAGATAGATGGGACAGTCCCTTCACTTATAGATCTATTTATCAGAAAGGAGATGGGATAGGCAATGGCTTTAGCTCCTTTTTGCAAAAATTCTGCAGGCAGTCTATTGGCTGTGGGAGTATTAGGTTTTAACTTTTGGAGAAGGGAGGAAATGAAGGAAGTAGATACTGGTTGTAACTGAAATAAAGGAGGTAGGTTTATAGAAGAGGTGGGCAGGTTAGAGGTATCTGGGGATAGGTGGCTAGCTAAAGTTTGGATGGCATCTGTGAAGAAAGAGTTGAAGGCATTGGCTGTTTGTGTGGGATTGCCAGGGTTTGAGCCTTGTGGGTTGGGTAAGATGGATTGGCCTGAGAAAAGAAGATTGTTAATACTAGTCCAGAATTTTCTAGGATCCTTTTGAGTGGTTTGCTGTAAATGTAGATAAAAGTTCTTTTTGTCTAGTAGGATGGCTTTTTTTGTACTATTTCTATTTTCTCTAAAGGTTTGTCGGTCTGCTAGATTCTTAGTTGATCGCCATTTTGCCCAGGATTTGTTTCTAAGAAGGATCTTTTGTTTAGTATTGTTGGTGAGCCAAGGGGCGGGCTTAGCTTTGGTTCTTATAGAGCGAGTTGGTGCATGGTGGTCAAGGATGGTTAAGAATGTTGATTTGAAGTATTCAACTGCTTCATTTAGAGGGAGTGATTTTAATGGTGACCAGTTACATTGTCTTAGTTCTGTTAGGAAAAGTTCTTGGTTAAATTGCTTTTTAGAGCGTATTGTTCTGAAGGTGTTAGGGAATATTATGTTGGTTTTCTGTTTGATAATGTAAGTTAGAGAATGGTCACTTAGGTCATCTGGAAGGGTTCCTGTTATGTAGGCTTGATGAGGGGTATTAGTGAGTATCCAGTCCAGGGTACTTTCTTTGTTATGGAGTGTGTTAGTTCTGGTAGGGCAGTTTATATGTTGTGAGAATCCATATAGGTTGATATGGGTGGCGGGGGTTGTACTAGTACAGGAATTCCAATCAATATTAACATCCCCAAGGACTATGGTTTCTTGAGGGAGATTAATAGAAAGCCAGTTAAGTATATACTCAAGTGTATTAATGTTATTAATGTTATTTCCTGGGGGAAGATAAAGACAGGTGATATTTATGGCTTTGCATGTGTTGACCTGAAGTTTGGATATAATTACTTCTGCTCTATTATCCAAAGGGAGGTTAAGTTTTATAGTGCTGACTTGATGCTCTCCTTTATAAAGGATTTCTACCCCTCCACCCTTTTTGGTAGTACGGTCAAGTCTGATTATATTATAGCCAGGTGGGGTGATTTCATTGTCTTTAATGGTAGGTTTTAGCCATGTTTCTGATAAACATAGGATGTCAAATTGGTGAGTATGTAGGAGGGCATGAACCTGAGCAATTTTATTGCAAACACTACCGTGTGAACAAACCAACCAACCTAAAAAGCAACATATGCAGTATGATGGAGTTCAAAAAATAAGTCTGCCAGCTAAGACTGGGAACTACTCTTTTCCTGTATTGAATGATATTATAAATATAAAATGTGATTTAAAAATAAAGTCAGATAGATTGCAACTGAGTAGGTGGCAAACAGCCATTGGTTTGTAGATAATTATTAGGCTAGTTGCCCATGTGGATCATTGTTCTAATTCTAGCCAATTTCCCTCCCAAAGGTGAGAATCAAACTCTGTACATTGTGTTGTTGAGGCAAACACCTTAACCAGTATACCAACCTCCAATCCCTTGACTTTTTTTAACATGAGATGTGATTTTTTTTCTGCATATGATTAATGGTTTCAAAGTGTTCTTGTTATTTCTGAAGAAGTCTGTTATTAAAAGGACAAAAGTGTGCAAGTATTGGGTTATATTGTGGTTACTTTTGCTTGGAGTGCTTTCTTTGGCATATTTTGTGTTTTACCTTCCCAAAGAGGACAAGTATTTTCTTTGGATCTCACTCATATACAGAAACAGAGACAGAGAAGTAGAAAGCCATATACAGTTGACATTGCACAGGCACACACACACAAACACACACACACACACACACACACACACACACACACACACACACACACACACACAAATATAGACAGAAATTGCAACAACTTTCTTGACTGAGTGTATCAAAGATATCTCATTTTAAAAACATTAATGAAAAAAATGAATGCAGTATAAGGAACTGCAAGCTCCCTGTTGCCTCTCAGCTACAGAATGTCCCTGACTTTGCTTCATATTTTTGGTGTGTCCCTCAAAAACAATTTATTTCTTAGTAAATATCACTAAGGATTACAGTCAGTAAATAAAGACAGATATTATAGTTTCATATTTATTATTGTTTAGATAATGCATGTTGATTGAAGACCTCTTGTTATTCCTTTTTAAAGTGAATTAGGGTCATATTTCAAAATCGACCCTGATTTTAGGTCTTTGCCCCCCCCTTTATTGTTGACTTTGACATTCTTGACAAAGAAGCAGAGAGATATTCACTCTATCGCTCTCATACTCATGCACACACACACACACACACACACACACACACACACACACACACACACACACACACACACACACACACACACACATAACTGTATTACTATTTCTTTATTTCTTCTTTTCTACCTCACTAAACATGTCTTTTTAGGCCATATTTTTACGATGTGAAAATAAAAATGCAATCTTTTTATTTCATTTTTTTGTGAATTTCTCACTCACTAAAAACAAAGCCACATATAGAGAGTGTAAAAAAGATGGTGGACATTTGTGTTTTTTCGTCCATGCTTCACAGCAACTTAATATGCTGCCATGTAGTGGCAGACTTGTTTTTTTATTTCTGATATCTGTACATTTATAAATGAAGAACCGTATGTTTGTCTGCAACACATAAATATTACCATTCCTTTATAGGGACACTTTACTTGTAATATGGAAGGATTAGCATATGTTGCTACATGCTGAAATTGTTCAGCATTTTATGTCAGTATGACTACGAGAAAGATATACAAGTGAATAAATGAGCATAATTATGCTATTTGATAGGATCATAGGAAGTTAGTAGGCTATTGACGCTGAGGGCCTTATAAGCCTAGCCAAGAGTTTAGCCCATGTTTAGACAAGTCAACACCAGATGCCCCTGTGCGGTAGGGACACAGGTGTAATCCTAGGGGTGTATTTTCTGTTTCCCAATCAGTTATCCAAGTTGCGCTTAAAAAGGGGTAATGAGGTACTCTGCTTGATGTGGAGAGGGAGTCTCTTCCACAGATGGGGGAGTCTCTGGGACAGAAATCTGTCCCACCAAGTCCTATTGATGTCACAGACCAGGTGGATGTCATGCATGCAGGTTACTTAACTGGAGCTTGACTTGTGGATATGCAGCAGTCCCATCAAGGTGGGGTCTGGAATTGCTTTGTATGCCAGACAGAGGTCACCTCTGAGGAGTCTGTATGAAACTGAGTAGAGGGACAGGGCTTTTGGCCTATCTGTGTATAGTAGATGTTTGAGGCCCTGGATTCTCCTGGTGAGGATTCTCTGTGGTCTTTCCAGCTGACGCATATACTTTGTGATGTACATGCTGAAAGGGGTGTTGTAATCAATAGTGGGCCTTATAAGGGAAAAATACAGAGATGTTAAGACCTCCTTGTCCTTGGATGAGATACCCTTACTTATGAGGTGGACCGTGTACAAAGCTTTCCATACAACAGAAGCAACATGATGGTCAAAAGTCAGGTTGCTATCAACCTGGGTGCCCAAATCCCTCACGACTGATTGCATGCTTAGGACATTGTTATTAATATGATAATTTTTGGGGATGTCAATCTCCTCAAAGGGGATAATGATGCATTTTTTTGATATTCAGCTTGAGGCCATGTTTCTGGCACCAGTTTGAGTGAGACCCTTTGGAGGATGTCCACATCACTAGAGGAATTGATGACAGAGCCCAGCTTGCAGTCATCTGCAAACTTGTTCAGTCATAGCCCAATGGTTTTGGTCTGCACCTCAGAAAAGTATACCCCAAATAACAGAGGGCCCAAAACCAAGCCCTGGGGTACACCACTCTTTACAGGTCTACTGCTTGAGGTAGCTTTGCCTATTTTGACTAGGTGGGTTCTGTCAGTGATCCAGTTTACTACCCATCTGGTAACATATGGATTGATACCTAGTTGAGAGATTTTATCTGTTATGCCCAACTGGGGAATAGTGTCAAAGGCTTTGGCCAGGTCAGGGTAGGTGGTGTGCACTGTCTTCCCCTTGTCCATGGCTTTGGTGACTGTCTCAAAGAAGTTGACCAAATTTAACAGACATGACGTCCCCTTGACAAAGTAAAACTGTGTGGGATCGAGTGTTTGGAGGTTGCCAGTGTCCATGTTAAGGAGGTCCATGTTAATCCATTCCATGGCCTTGCAGAGCAGGCTTGTTAGGTTGATGGGTCTATAATTTCCCTGATTGGTGGAAGCTCTACCTTTGTGCAAAGGGATGATAGTGACTGTCCTCCACTCAGCTGGGATGAAGCTGGTACCCAAGCTTTGGTTGAATAGGGCTCCTAATGTTGCTCCACGTTTGTGCCTGAGTTCACATAGGATGCAGCCTGGAATGTTATCAGGTCCCATGGAGGCTGTATTTTTTGCCTTTGAGAGAACAGTGATGACCTGTTCCCTAGATATAAGGGGGAAGGGGGCAGGTACTGGGGATGTCCTGATTTACTGATGGGGATAGAGGAGTGATGTTTTCACTGAATCTGTCAGCCAGCAAGTTTGCTATATCTACAGTATTTGTATATGTGGTGTCCTTGACCACCAGTTCTGAGCAGATCTGGGTGCTTACTTTGAGATTGCAGACATATATGGAGAAGACCTTATGATTGTCTCTAGTAGATGTGGTCAATTTGGACTCGAAGTTTGCTGTGGGGGATTTCACTAGTGTTCTTATTGAATTTATATTATGTTATCGAACATTTACAAGTTCAAATATCATATGGTCATCACCGTATGATCGAAATCATAAATGTTCTAAAACATAATAAAAAACAAAAAAGAAAACACAAAAATTAACTCCCAAACGGCTTAAGCAGGGGGGCAAGCCCCCTTGCACCGCACCCCCCCCCCCGCTGTGCGATAACGTGATATAAATCCCTCTTATTTGCTTGTTCAGGCAACAGAGAGATTGCTTCCAATTGGGCACCTGCTCCTTCTTGATCCTGGACAGCAATTTTTTCTCTTTTGTTATAGAGTTTGTTTATTGCAGATGTCCACCAGACAGGTTTACTCTTCCTTGCGGAGGATGATTTAGTCCTGTTGGGTATTTCTCATTTCATGCATCTATATAAATGCTCGTATACTACTTTGGTGTAGTTTTGGATATTGGTGACCAGTTCCTACAGAGGGGGAGGGGGCTGTGAAGCTGTTTATACCATCCCTCAGGAGGCTGTAATCAGCTTTAGAAAAGTTTTTTTGTTAAACCCTAGCTAGACGGAGGTTAGGGGAGATGGTGACTTCGAAAGTGAACGTTTTATGGTCGGATCTTACCAGGGTGGATGATACTGTATGGATGCTGCAGTGGTTACTCATGTTGGTTAAGACCAAGTCCAAGTTATTATCACCTCTTGTGGGGGTATCGACTAGCTGTTCCAAAGCGTTTGCATTGTCAAAATCGAGGAATCTCTAAGCATTTGCGTTCTGGCATGAGTAGTTCTTCCAATCTATGTTTGGGTAGTTAAATTCACTCAGGATCAGGGTAAAGGGTTGAATCCTGATAGATTTGAAGAGGCCCAGATAGGCACTTTGGGCATCTTGAGTCAGATTTGGGGGCTGGTAGCTAGCTATGATTTGAATAGGGGTTTTGTCAGTGGCTAACTGCACCTGGAGTGTCTCCTGTGATTCATACTTTTTGACCAGCCTGGAGGTGTGTATGTCTTTAATATATACTGAAACTTCACCTCGTTTGTCTTTGCTCCCCACAGTTTGGGGTCTGAATGTATGACAGGATGAGTAACCAGGTAAGGTTGGGGTGCTTTCCACAGCTTTGAACCAGGTTTCTGTGACTGCACAGATGTCAGCATCTTCCAGGGTTAAGAATGTTTGCAATGAGTGCAGTTTCATGTTTAGATTCTATTTAAAAGAAAAATACAAAAAAATGCTGTATATAAACATCTACAGTTAAGTCTTAATTGCTAAAAGGTTTATTGTAGTGTTTTAGAACAGGCTGCTCTTGATTTTAGGTGTGGGAACTATAAAAACTATGATTTGAATAGGGGTTTTGTCAGTGGCTAACTGCACCTGGAGTGTCTCCTGTGATTCATACTTTTTGACCAGCCTGGAGGTGTGTATGTCTTTAATATATACTGAAACTTCACCTCGTTTGTCTTTGCTCCCCACAGTTTGGGGTCTGAATGTATGACAGGATGAGTAACCAGGTAAGGTTGGGGTGCTTTCCACAGCTTTGAACCTGGAAATTAAGGAGGTACTCTAGTAGCTTAGTTTGAGTGCTGATAAACTTCTGGGTTTGAACTAATTAATAAGCATGAAATGTTTTTTTATAGAATCAGACAAAATCAAATAATTAATAAATAATGTTTAGTTTATAACGTTTAAATGCAATATTATTATACAATAGTATTTTTAATACTGTGTTTTTAATTAAAGAGGCATGTGTTAGGCACTGATATGTATTTATCTGACAGAATTTGAATGGATAGGTTATTTTGGTGAAGTCGTGTGTAACTGAGAACAAAAGAGCTTAATTTATTAAAAGAAATGTTTCTTTCTAGCTGTGGATATTAATTTTTGTTAAACCTTTTGAATAGCCATAAAGATACAAAACAGAATGTTAGTGCCTCCTAGGAAACTCAGCATTGTCCGGGACTGCTGCTGATCTCATGATGGTGGATTTTCTTCCTAGACAGAATTGTGTTGAAGGCTGACATATAGACTGGTGCCACATAATGTTGTAGCAGTTTACTATTGTTTATTCAAACGGAAAAACATTTTCCATTCAAATAAATGAATGGTAATACTGAAAGTAAAAAAAAATAACTTACACAATGTTGAACCAAATGCTCGATGCATTTGACTCGACATTGTTGTCAAAACCACCACTTGATAGCCATATAGGAGCTGATGCAAATCAAACTCCTATACAGCTATCATGTTTTTGCAAGGGGGCAAGCCCCCCCTGCACCCCCCCAGACATCCTCTACTTATATATTCTAACTTCAAGATCGCACTACAGTGGGGATGTGGATGAATTTCTACTCCCCACTGTACCGCAATCTCTGTGCAGATAGTCGATTTCCACTTATGCGAATGCAGTTGTGCATTCGCATAAATGGAGTCAACTATCTGGTGCAAAAGTACTTACACGTTCGACATTCTGTTTTTCAGCACATTGCAGCTGATAGAATGTCGTTCGCACAAACAATAGTAAACCATTGTAGCATGTCCACTAGAGGTGTGCTGCATTCCACTAAAGCCAAATAGAATGAAACATTGGTACATTTTGTGTGCATGATAATATACCATCAGGACTGACTGCTACCCATAAAAATTAAATTTAAACTTAAGGAATAGTATGTCCTAGTCAGCCTGTGAAACTACCAACATTACTGTGCTCCAGAGTCCCTTACTGCTAGAAAATACCACTGTGTTGCATCTTGTTTCCATATTCTCTCTTTTGATCTTCCACTCAACCTGAACTGGTTTGTCTATTCTATACACTGTATTCCCTTTGAGTTACATATTTACCATTTCCCCTTGTGTCGCCTCCACTTTATTTGTGCAGATGTATCACATTACATTACTAGCAACTTACTATCTTCATCGTGAATGTCTTTTCTATAATGTGAGAACATTTCTATAATGTGAGTACATTTTTGCAATACCTTAATGTATTCATTGTCATTGTTTTTTCACTCATCATTGGAATCCTGTTCTCCCTGTTCTTCCAATATGATATTCTGTGCTTTGCTTATTGCGGCTGGCAAGTTATGCAATTTACCACCATGGTACAATGTCCTGATTCACTGGCTAGTTGTGCTTCAGTCTTTAATGAGTGGGCAACTCTGTTGAGAAAGAGCAAGTCAAGCACCCAACCCCAAATGAAAGCATTCTGTCAGATTCCCATCATGAAAACTGTTGCATTTACAGTGGTGTTATCCCTTTAAGAAGGAAACTGAGAAGCATATCCATGACTATAGAATGAGTAGATGAGCATTTTAATGGCAGGTCTAGTCCAAATTACGTTTATGTTTATACACTTAAAGCAGTATATCTGTTTAGATGTCTGCTGAAGAAACTGAAGCATCAGAAAAGTGTACAATAAAAATAATCAGTTGTCTTAGAATAGTACTATAATATACGTATGTCATCAGCTAGGACCTATAAAACATACTGGAACTTCAGGAAGGTTGTCAGTGTAATTAAATGCTGGCAGTCATTCAGTCTAGGTCTTTCTTTCAGCAGCCTCTTTTGTGAAGGGTAAACTATACTGGAATACAACTCATTGCCACTGATGTCAAGGATACAAGTCTCCTAGGTAAAGCTTTATACTGTATTTTATTTGTAAATAGAAGAGTATTTACTGTGTACAAGATATCCACAATACTGCCTGTTACAAGACTGGTCTGTTCTAATTTTATATACTTTACTGAAAAGACTAATGTAGGGGAAAACTTTCAGGTTTAGAGCGATGCAAGTGCATCTAAGATTGGAATTTAGTTATTACTGTATTTATAATATCACTGGCAAAATAATAGAGTGATTGCTTTATGTATCCAGTTGGAAGTAAAGATGACACCACCCCTGCAGTCTATCATTAGAAAGAGATTCATAGAACAGCTCCTGTGGAAGCACTTTTCTAAGGACAGATATTTTTTCCTGTAATTACTTAAACATTTTATTATATACATCAAATGCCTCCTGGTAAACACAAGGTAAAATGCTTCCTTATAAACACTGTTTTCCTGTCTTAACAAATTCACACATAACATGTATTAGATTCCCGTACGTAGAGGAAGTGTTTTAAAATGCATTGCCTTTAGTAGGAACTGACTATAAAATACAACGTTTTAGAAAGGAAGTCCATTTTAAATGAAACCATAATTTACAGATAATTATAGAACTGCTATACCTTCAGCCAGAAGGTTGTGTTATGGTTCAAAGATATGCCAATAAGACTTTTACGTAAGAAATAAGAGGCAGCAAAGCTGAGCATTCTACAAGTATATTATAGGATATTAATAAAGCAACTCTCTTGCTTTCTGTGACAGTATTCACTATCAAGAAAGTATTTGGGGTTTACAAAATACTGATAAACTATAAAACAACAACCAAAACCTCATATTGGAAATATATAACAAAAGGACACTCAATACAGTTAACTGAAGATATTAAAACAAATATCTTATTATCAATAAAATATACATCCTTTACACAATACCAGAAAGTTTTTAATTGGAAATGCTTGCACAAAGCATTCTTAACCCCAGACAGAATCAGTAAAATTAGTTATTCCGTAAAAGGAATATGTTGGAGATGTGAGCAAGTACACAATGCAGATTGGAACCACATTTTCTTTGATTGTGTTAAAATTAAGCCAGTTTGGAATGGTATTAATAACTTTCTACAAGCTTTATTTAATGAATCATTTTATTTAACTTAACCTCTTTTATAAATGTGAACAAAGGTCCTCATTTGAGTAGGTCAAACATGTATCTAGTATAAACAATACTTGCAATTTCAAGGAAGTGTATAACAAGAAGATGGAATACAAACACAATACCAACTTTGGAAGACTTCTACAGCCTATTGAAGACCACAGCATTATTGGAAGTTAAAATTAAAGAACTAAGAATTTATCCAAAGCCATTTATCAACAACCCTTGGGGGAAAGTCTTATCGTTAATTGACACTGTACAATAATTGATCAGACACTCTGATAATCGATTGGACATACTTATAAAGTAACTGTATACATTAAGATCTGTTATAGTGTCGGGCTAATGTAAATAGTGTACATAGTTATTTAAGATGTTATGTATAAATACTATGGAATTCATTCAAATGTATTTGAAAAATAAAAAAAAATTGAGAAAGAAATTATTTAGGGTGTTCTTATAACTCTAATAACACTGATTTAAAAACAGAACTGTATTATGTCTGGACAAGGTTTGTGTGGCCAAAAAGAACATGAGAGTAACTTGTAGTCCTCACTGTGGGGCAGTGGAACCTATGGCCAGAGTTGGGCATCTCACATACAAGGCTAAGTGGACAAACATCAAAAGCATTTTAGATGTAAGGCAGTTGGAACACTAGTGTTTACACAT